>NC_069502.1:545387119-545494619 GCF_027579735.1 Bombina bombina | reverse complement strand
ATATATATTACTTCAGAATTAAATATCCTGATGTATGTATACCTTTAAGATCACAGCTGCAGATTCTTTTATACGGGTACAATTTGAATGTATAACTTGGCAAGAGATTAACTTTATGGAAGTAATCATATAATGCCTGCAGTGACATTATTTGAATTGTATCATAAGACACAGAGTAGGGTAGCAACAAAGTAGCAAGTTGTTGCTAATGGTGTTTCAGTCTGTCACAGGATATACGTAACAACTTGTTACTAATGATATACAGACAACCAGGGGACTCAGCAGGAGACCACAGGAAACTGAATACTTGATTGAAACAGAACAGGTTTCCCGGAGCGTTCCGGTATACTGAGTCACCAATGACGTAGCCTGGAGGAGAGGCTTCACTCCTTTGCATGGAGAACAGAAAGGCAATTGAATGTTAGAGCAAATAGTCTGTTTTGTAGTGACAGAAGTTTTCCGGAGAGATCCGGAATTACAGTTACACAGGATGCAGAAGGTATGGTGCAAACACAACTTCGTTCACGCAGGGAAGTATAATAGGAAAAATTCACAAGTCCTTACCGGAGGTATGACAGTTCTTGTATGATAAAAGGAGATGTAATTGGCAAATAGCTATAGACCTGTCTTCACTCCGTTTATAGAGCACCTAGCAGGTAGTTAGATTCACTGCTTCCAATAGCAGTCTATAAGAGAAAAATAGTAGAGAATCGAAATTCACCAGCTTAGCGTTAGAGGTAATTCGTAGAAGGAAAACCTTGAGGGTAAGAAGATGATCTTCCCACAGGCTCAGAAAGCTTGCAACTAAACAAAATCACTAAGCACCTGTGAACGTCAGCGTGCAGGTTATGAAGTAAAAGAGGGCTGGACTAGGAACATAGAAATATGTGACAGGCAGGTAATTGAGAGAGAGAGCCTGAATCCTGACAATACTCTGGATGTGGTTAAGGCACTGAAATTCTATTTGCAGGCTTCTATGGATTTCCGTCAGTCCTCTAGCTCTTTTGTCCTGTTCTCAAGTAAACGTAAGGGTCAGAAGGCTTCATTGTTAAAGGGGTCAATTCATAGGGCTTACTTAGAGGCAGGACCATTGTCACCTTCACAAATTACAGCTCATTCAACTTGTTCTGTTTCTACATCTTGGACTTTTAAGAATAAGGCTTTGGTAGAATAAATTGCAAGGCTGCAACTTGGTCATCTTTGCATACTTTTACAAACTTTTATCAGTTTGATGTGTTTGCCTTGGCGAAGGCATTTTCTTGGTAGGAAGGTCCTTCACGTCATAGTTCCTATTAAACAGGTGCTTGTCTTCCTTATGTTCCAACCCATTTTCCTTTGTGGACTTCACAGGTTGGATATTAGTTTCCATAAGTAATGATTCATGGACTCTCACCACCTTAAGAAAGAAAACTTAAAGAGACAGTCAACACCAGAATTTTTGTTGTTTTAAAAGATAGATAATTCCTTAATTACCAATTCCCCAGTTTTGCATAACCAACACAGTTATAATTATACACATTTTACCTCTGTAATTACCTTGTATCTAAGCCTCAGCAGACTGCCCCCTTATTTCAGTTCTTTTGACAGACTTGCATTTTAGCCAATCAGAGCTATCTCCATGGCAAATTCACGTGCATTGAGCTCAATGTTATCTATATGAAACACGTGAATTAATGCCCTCTAGTGGTGAAAAACTATCAAAATGCATTTAGATTAGAGGCGGCCTTCAAAGTCTAAGAAATTAGCATATGAACCTCCGAGGTTTAGCTTTCAACTAAGAATACCAAGAGAACAAAGCAAAATTGGTGATAAAAATGACATGCCCTATTTGAAACATGAAAGGTTTTTTTGGACTTGACTGTCCCTTTAATTTATTCTTACATGATAAATTCCTTTCTTTCTTGGTAGTGAGAGTCCACAAATCCACTTTTTCTTTTTTTTTTTTTTTCTTTCCTAGTTGGTGGCAGTTCTGGTTTGCCCCTTTTTACCCTACTGTCTTACTTCTTCTCCTATCCTTGGCTATATGTTCTACTGGGAGGGAAAGGGAAGTAGGAGGGATAACTAAAGCTCTGGTATAGGGTATATATATCAGGTAAAAATATATTGTTTTTATCACTTTCTGTACACACACGCATGCTTTATATTATCTGTCTGTATACCAAAGTCCAATATTTAGAGAGAACAACTGAACATTACCATCATATTGCTATCTCTCCTACCCCCCTCGAGAGTGTAATTTCTTCTGTTTACACAGTTTTTCTATATTTAAGTATAGAAACTTTGAGTATAGGTAGGGTTACCACAGGGAAAACCAGCTATTTTGGTTACCACAGGCAAAATCAGCTATTTCAAATGCTGATATTAGCAAATTAATACACTTCAGCAGGTAAAATGGATCATTGGAAACAAAGGGGAGAAAAATTTACAGTAAACTGTTCCTTTAATATGTGTAGCTTAGAGCAGAGAATAGAGAGAGAGATAATATGATGAAAGTAATTCTTTTTAGGATAAAAAAATGTATTCATGGTACAGACTTCAAATGGTAATGGTAAGCAAGCACACATACTGTAAGGGAGCATAAGAATGCCTGGGGTAAGCAAAAAAACTGTAAGGGAGCACTAGAATGCCTGGGGTATGCACAAATACTGTAATGGAGCACAAGAATGCCGGGGGTATGCACAAATACTGTAAGGAAGCACAAGAATGCCTGGGGTACACACAAATACTGTAAGGAAGCACAAGAATGCCTGGGGTACACACAAATACTGTAAGGGAGCACTATAATGCCTGGGGTACACGCAAATACTGTAAGGGAGCACAAGAATGAGTGGGATAAGCACAAATACTGTAAGGGAGCACAAGAATGAGTGGGGTAAGCACAAATACTGTAAGGGAGCACAAGAATATCTGGGGTAAGCACAAATACTTTAAGGGAGCACAAGAATGCCTGGGGTAAGTACAAATACTGTTAGGGAGCACAAGAATGCCTGGGGTAAGTACAAATACTGTAAGGGAGCATAAGAATGCCTGGGGTACGCACTAATACTGTAAGGAAGCACAAGAATGCCTGGGGTATTCACAAATACTGTAAGGGAGCACTATAATGCCTGGGGTAAGCACAAATACTGTTAGGGAGCATAAGAATGCCTGGGGTAAGCACAAATACTGTAAGGGAGCACTATAATGCCTGGGGTAAGCACAAATACTGTAAGGAAGCACTAGAATGCCTGGGGTACGCACAAATACTGTAAGGGAGCACAAGAAAGCCTGGGGTACGCAGAAATACTGTTAGGGAGCACAAGAATGTCTGGGGTAAGTACAAATATTGTAAGGGAGCACAAGAATGCCTGGGGTAAGTACAAATACTGTAAGGGAGCACAAGAATGCCTGGGGTAAGTACAAATACTGTTAGGGAGCACAAGAATGCCTGGGGTAAGTACAAATACTGTAAGGGAGCACAAGAATGCCTGGGGTACGCGCAAATACTGTAAGGGAGCACAAGAATGCCTGGGGTAAGCACAAATACTGTAAGGGAGCACAAGAATGCCTGGGGTACGCACAAATACTGTAAGGAAGCACAAGAATGCATGGGGTATGCACAAATACTGTAAGGGAGCACTATAATGCCTGGGGTAAGCACAAATACTGTAAGGGAGCACTATAATGCCTGGGGTAAGCACAAATACTGTAAGGGAGCACTATAATGCCTGGGGTAAGCACAAATACTGTAAGGGAGCACTATAATGCCTGGGGTAAGCACAAATACTGTAAGGAGGCACTAGAATGCCTGGGGTAAGCACAAATATTGTAAGGGAGCACTATAATGCCTGGGGTAAGCACAAATACTGTAAGGGAGCACTATAATGCCTGGGGTAAGCACAAATACTGTAAGGAGGCACTAGAATGCCTGGGGTACGTGCAAATACTGTTAGGGAGCACAAGAATGCCTGGGGTACGCACAAATACTGTAATGGAGCACAAGAATGCCTGGGGTACGCACAAATACTGTTAGGGAGCACAAGAATGCCTGGGGTAAGCGCAAATACTGTAAGCGAGCACAAGAATGCCTGGGGTAAGCACAAATACTGTAAGGGAGCACAAGAATGCCTGGGGTACGCACAAATACTGTAAGGGAGCACAAGAATGCCTGGGGTAAGTACAAATACTGTAAGGGAGCACAAGAATGTCTGGGGTAAGTACAAATACTGTAAGGGAGCACAAGAATGCCTGGGGTACGCACAAATACTGTTAGGGAGCACAAGAATGCCTGGGGTAAGTACAAATACTGTTAGGGAGCACAAGAATGTCTGGGGTAAGTACAAATACTGTAAGGGAGCACAAGAATGCATGGGGTATGCACAAATACTGTAAGGGAGCACTATAATGCCTGGGGTAAGCACAAATACTGTAAGGGAGCACTATAATGCTTGGGGTAAGCACAAATACTGTAAGGGAGCACTATAATGCCTGGGGTAAGCATAAATACTGTAAGGGAGCACTATAATGCCTGGGGTAAGCACAAATACTGTAAGGAGGCACTAGAATGCCTGGGGTAAGCACAAATACTGTAAGGGAGCACTATAATGCCTGGGGTAAGCACAAATACTGTAAGGGAGCACTATAATGCCTGGGGTAAGCACAAATACTGTAAGGAGGCACTAGAATGCCTGGGGTACGCGCAAATACTGTTAGGGAGCACAAGAATGCCTGGGGTACGCACAAATACTGTAAGGGAGCACAAGAATGCCTGGGGTACGCACAAATACTGTTAGGGAGCACAAGAATGCCTGGGGTAAGCGCAAATACTGTAAGCGAGCACAAGAATGCCTGGGGTAAGCACAAATACTGTAAGGGAGCACAAGAATGCCTGGGGTACGCACAAATACTGTAAGGGAGCACAAGAATGCCTGGGGTAAGTACAAATACTGTAAGGGAGCACAAGAATGTCTGGGGTAAGTACAAATACTGTAAGGGAGCACAAGAATGCCTGGGGTACGCACAAATACTGTTAGGGAGCACAAGAATGCCTGGGGTAAGTACAAATACTGTTAGGGAGCACAAGAATGTCTGGGGTAAGTACAAATACTGTAAGGGAGCACAAGAATGCCTGGGGTACGCACAAATACTGCAAGGGAGCACAAGAATGCCTGGGGTAAGTACAAATACTGTAAGGGAGCACAAGAATGTCTGGGGTAAGTACAAATACTGTAAGGGAGCACAAGAATGCCTGGGGTACGCACAAATACTGTAAGGGAGCACAAGAATGCCTGGGGTAAGTACAAATACTGTTAGGGAGCACAAGAATGTCTGGGGTAAGTACAAATACTGTAAGGGAGCACAAGAATGCCTGGGGTACGCACAAATACTGTTAGGGAGCACAAGAATGCCTGGGGTAAGTACAAATACTGTTAGGGAGCACAAGAATGCCTGGGGTAAGTACAAATACTGTTAGGGAGCACAAGAATGCCTGGGGTAAGTACAAATACTGTTAGGGAGCACAAGAATGCCTGGGGTAAGCGCAAATACTGTAAGCGAGCACAAGAATGCCTGGGGTAAGCACAAATACTGTAAGGGAGCACAAGAATGCCTGGGGTACGCACAAATACTGTAAGGGAGCACAAGAATGCCTGGGGTAAGTACAAATACTGTAAGGGAGCACAAGAATGTCTGGGGTAAGTACAAATACTGTAAGGGAGCACAAGAATGCCTGGGGTACGCACAAATACTGTTAGGGAGCACAAGAATGCCTGGGGTAAGTACAAATACTGTTAGGGAGCACAAGAATGTCTGGGGTAAGTACAAATACTGTAAGGGAGCACAAGAATGCCTGGGGTATGCACAAATACTGTAAGGGAGCACAAGAATGCCTGGGGTAAGTACAAATACTGTTAGGGAGCACAAGAATGTCTGGGGTAAGTACAAATACTGTAAGGGAGCACAAGAATGCCTGGGGTACGCACAAATACTGTAAGGGAGCACAAGAATGCCTGGGGTAAGTACAAATACTGTTAGGGAGCAGAAGAATGTCTGGGGTAAGTACAAATACTGTAAGGGAGCACAAGAATGCCTGGGGTACGCACAAATACTGTTAGGGAGCACAAGAATGCCTGGGGTAAGTACAAATACTGTTAGGGAGCACAAGAATGCCTGGGGTAAGTACAAATACTGTTAGGGAGCACAAGAATGCCTGGGGTAAGTACAAATACTGTTAGGGAGCACAAGAATGTCTGTGGTAAGTACAAATACTGTTAGGGAGCACAAGAATGCCTGGGATGAGCATAAAACTCTTGATATAATTAATTAAGCTTACACTTTAGAAGTAGATATAGGCAGACTGAGTGGGCCTTCTGGTCTTTATCGGTGTCAGAATCTATGTATCTATGCTGAAAAGCATAAAATAGTATTTGTCCTTACTATCCCCACTGGAAATCTTTTCCATGAATCAACCACCTTTTCTGTAAATTTCTTACAAGTCCACAGTATTAACCACATATACTATTATTAAACCCTTTTCAGTCCCAAATAAAACGATAACAACCCATTACCAGACAGGTACAGGTAAGTTTCAATCCCTTATGAGTCACATGCAGAACCATATTAACCATTTGTCTGTCACATATAGATTAGTATTTTTGAGAACAATAATTTCTGACCCTCATTGTATACATAGTGCTGCATGTGAGGGTGAGATGGCTGCATGCAAATTACTGACTCTGTGTTCTTCTGACAGCCAAAATGGGGACAACATTGCAGATCTTTCAGAGGTCACTTTTTCCTATTTTATTAGCTGTCAGTAACATGTAGATTATTGTGGCTGACAATTGGCCATTACTGGGATTAAACTGGAGCAGAGTGAGATTACTGATCTGTATTAAACTGTTAATGACAGACAAAACTGAGGCTAAAAAGACTGATCTGTGACAGGAGAGAGCTAGACGTTATAAAACTTAATCAGTTACATTAAAGTGAAAAGCTGGAGATTAGTAATTCATTTTTTTTGGTTGCAAGTAACCCGTAGATCAGTCAGAAATTGTAACTCTTAAAAATAGTGTTAACAGTAATCGTGCAGATCAGCAATGTGTAATGTAACACAAACCCCTGATTTCACCCCCGTAATGGGGGGAGGTGATTACTAAACTATGTTAAACGGTTAATGACAGAATTAGTCTAAACTTACTAAATTGTTATAAAACTAAATCAGCTACTGCAAATTCCTCCCCTTATAATAGTTTTCTGTAGGCAGTGACCATAAATTGAAATGGGGGAGTTACAATTTGCTAAACTGTAATAATAATAATAATAAATACCTCTCATTTTTCTTTCTGATTTACCAGCTATATACAATCAAAATAATATTATTTTCCCAACCCTTTGTGAAGTTCATTATGCAAGCTTACTACAACAGAGGGCTACCTAGATAGGGCACTGGGAGCAAAGTTCCAGCGTACGTGCACATTGCAGCAGGTGACAGACAGCACTGTCAGAGCTTACACATATTACAAGCTTTTTCCCAAATCAGTTTAGTGATTTCAGGTCATCCCTTCCTAATTAGCAGCAGTACACTAAAGCAAAACATGAACACTACATGATAGAAACAGAGATTTTGATGGCAGACAAGAGCCATAGGCCCAGTTGGCCCAATATTTCCTAAAAGTATAAACGTATCTAGTTTGTAGGATAGCCTTATCCCAGGCATTCTTAAAGACCCCCACATTGTTTGTCATTACCACCTCTTGTGGAAGTTCCATGAATCAATCACCCTTTCTGTAAAGAAGTGCTTCCTCTAATTACTCCTGAATCTACTACCCTTCAGCTTGAGATCATGACCCCTTGATAGAAACATGAGCGGAAGTTTATGGGACTAAGTGTAGTGATTTCATGTGTGAAAGAAATGCTACACTGTGTCTATAAGCGCTGGCTGCTCATTTAAATATGAGCTCCAATTGGTAGAATGCACAATAATGGGAATTAACGCTTCTGGAAGGTAGTTGTTGATACAACAATGTTTATCTGGAAAAATGCAGCAGTCAGCTCCAAAGCTCATTACATATTGAAAACCGTGAACTGTTTTCATGCATCAACATCTGCTGAACACTATGCACTTGATATATGCTTTCACATGTCATGTATTCCATAAAATTGCATACAAGGAAGCTAAATCATTTCAGTATGGGGTAGAATTATATTTTTTGGTTTCACAAAGTGGATCTATAAAATTAGAAAATGTTAAAAGTTCAGAATCAGAGCAGCATTATTATACATTTTTTCTGAATATAAATCATGTAAGTCTTCTCCAGGTTATCTGGTTAAAGGGTATTATAGAGAATTAGAGTTTGAACTGGTGAGAGAATCTGTCAAAAATATATACTAAAAATTATTATAATATATCTACTTTATCTACTTGGAAAATTAATGTTTTAAATTATTTTAGATCATGTTTAATTTACTGTGCATCACATGACCCTTACATGTTTTATAAAACAGAAGACAATTTGAATGTGCACGTTATTGAGTAGCTGAAAGGATGAAATTCAACCTCATTTTACAAATATGCATATGACTGTAACAGTTTTTTTACAGCTAGACAGTGCTAGTCCATGTGTGTCATATAGATAATGTGCTTACTCCCGTGGCGTTATCTATGAGTCAGTACAGATTGACTAAAAAGCAAGTGTGTCAAAAGACCTGAGATAAGGGGGCAGTGTACAGATGCTTGGATACAATGTAATCACAGAGGTAAAATGTGTATATTGCAGAGGCGTATTTAGGTTTTGTGCTGCCCTAGGCACTCAAAATTCTGCTGCCCCCCCCCCCCCCAGGTTTAAGGCCTTTTTTTAGACATAATATTTTTGGGGCAGGGTGTAAAAAATTAAAAAAATAATGTCTTTTTAAGTAGATGTTCACCAGGGCTTGCATTCACTCCTGTCTCACACACACACACACACACACACACACACACATATATATATATATAAAGACATTATTTTGCAAGTCAGATGATTAAAGTGTTTATATCAGAAAAAAATATCCTTCACTGTATGATAGTTTGTCAGTAGGTAGTTGTTTAACCTTAAACATCTTCTTTGGTGATTGACAGTTATTTAAGCAAAATATCTGCTTGGATAAATATGTCATGAATATAGAAACTGGCCTTTAAAAGTACTTAAAAAATACAACAGTAGTTATGATTGGTTTAGGAATTGTATCCTAGGGGATAAAGTCACATGATACAATCATAATAAAGTATATACTTGTATTGTTTCTGAATGTATTAAATGCATACAACATATTTTCAGTTGTGTTTTAAGTCACATAGTTGTATAGATTCAGCAATAAATACTTATTCTTTGCATGTATGACAGATAGACAAACAGTAAATGTACAAGTATTTAGTGACTAATCCGTTTAAGTATTTTAATGCCTAATGAAGATGTATTGAAGGGAGAAAGGCATATGCTGTTTCACAGTGGTCACGTTGTAGTGCACACTGCACTGTGTAGTCTGTGTGAGTCACAATCACAAGGTGGAGCCAAGAAGAATACCGCATTCCCTCTCAGTCCAGGCCAGGCTGCGCAAGTGAGCTCCGCCTCCACTGTCACCACGTCATGCGCACCCACATACAATCCCATAGGATAGCAATAGCCGGGCCAGCCATTTATGTCATTAGTAATTGGTTGATTTAGCCACCCGGCCCTGAGTTCAGTAGAGTGGCCCTAGGGACTCAAAATTCTGCTGCCCTAGGCACCGGCCTTGTTGGCCTATGCCTTAATACGCCCCTGGTATATTGGTTAAGCAAAACTGGGGAATGGTAAATAAAGGTATTATCTTTTTAAACTATAAACTTTTTCAAGTAGACCGTCCCTTTAAATAATATACTAGTAAAATACTTGTTTACTTTGAGTCAATGACAAGAGGCATATATGTGCATAAATCAGACAGCAGCTAACTCCCAGTAGTCCCTGAGAACTTAGGTATGCTTTTCAACAAGGAATACCAAGAGAGTTTAAATTATGAAATCTGAATGTTGACGTTATTGTCCCTTAAATAAAATAAAGCTATTGACCCTTGACAAAATTTTTTTTATTATTTAGCTTTACGTGGAAAAATCACACTGGATTAAATCAGTAGTGAACAGGTAAACAATGGTTTGTCCTTTTGCTTCCGGGATCTAAGTCTGTGATACTCTGATTGCTACTTTATAGACTTTCTCTAATGTGTGTTTATTTCAGGGAGTAGATACCCTGGTTATTGTAGTTCTTAGGACTAAATGATGAACAGTATTTTAATGTCTGTCTTATTTGTTATTATTTCTCTTGGCCAGCTGTTGACTGTATATAAATTAAATCTTATAGAATGTTGTTCTTTCTTTATGGGATCATTTATTTTAAGGAGCTTAATAAAAGATTTCCCTTGTAAATTGATGTAAACAGAGCATCATAATTTCATGTGAGGTAACGTCACTGTATAATATGGCCTGTAATAGAACGTTTGCTGAAAATAACGTCTTTCTCTTTTTGCTTTGCAGGTAGCATACTTGAAGATATGAAGAACAGTCACTAATAGCTTTATAGATTGTAAAGTAATAAATAAATATAGGGAATTCAACTGATTAAGGATTGATCTTTGTTATGATATGAAAGGAAATTCGGATTCTTTTAACAAATAAATTAGCTGTCAAAATTACAAACAGAGCGCTGAACCAAAATTATTCAAATATCCTATTATTATATTTAGCTTTGACACCTTTTACTTTTGTTACTTTTCTTAATTTTCTGGACAAGCAGCTATGAATTGAATGCTAACCATATGAAACTGTATGTAAATGTATTTTGTTAATAACCTGTTTGAATTCATATGCTTAAATGGAGAATATTATAGATAGGAGGTAACGTATCAATAAAGTTAGTTTTTTTTATAATTGTTTAAAATTCCTTATCGTGGGTGTAAATAAATCTGTGCTATGCTTTCAACCCTCAAATGACTTCTTTTCTCATTTTTTAATCACAGTATGACCTTGCAGAAACCTTATATCATGATAATTACACAGGTAAAGGACTCCTACGCACAGTCTGTCCTGGAACAGTATCATTAATCTGCACGGATAAGAGTTTAAATACATCTTACCTGCTAAAAAGCAGCTTTTATTGTAGAACTCAAACAGTGAGCAAAGGGTGACAAAATGGATATAGGAATGTAGCAGAAACCTTGGCAATCTTTCCTGTGTAGAACAGTGATTGCCAACTTCCTAATTCATGGGAGCCGCTAACCAATATTTTAGAAACTTTAAAGGGACAGTCTACACCTTAGTCATCTTAAAGTCTTACTTTAGATTAAGCTGCAAATAGCCTCTTGCACCCCCTTTCTATATCATGCAGCAGGAACAGTAAAAAAAAGTTATTTCTTTCCTATGACATGGTGAGTCCACAACGTCATTCCAATTACTAGTGGGGTATTCAACTCATGGCTAGCAGGAGGAAGCAGATAGCACCCCACCATAGCTTTTAAAGGGACAGTGAAGTCCAAAATAAACTTTCATAATTCAAATAGGGCATGTCATTTTAAACAACTTTCCAATTTACTTTTATCACCAATTTTGCTTTGTTCTCTTGGTATTCTTAGTTGAAAGCTAAACCTATGTAGGCTCATATGCTAATTTCGTAGACCTTGAAGGCCACCTCTAATCTTGATGCATTTTGACAGTTTTTCACCACTAGAGGGCGTTAGTTCATGTGTGTCATATAGATAACATTGAGCTCACGCACATGAAGTTAACTGGGAGTAAGCACTGATTGGCTAAAATGCAAGTCTGTCAAAAGAACTAAAATAAGGGGCAGTTTGCAGAGGCTTAGATACAAGATAATTACGGAGGTAAAACGTGAATTATTATAACTCTGTTGGTTATGCAAAACTGGGGAATGGGTAATAAAGGGATTATCTATCTTTTCAAACAACAAAAATTCTGGTGTTGATTGTCCCTTTACGTGTAACTACCTTACCCATAACCCCCAGTCATTCTCTTTGCCTCTGTCAATGGAGGATGTGGGAAGTTTTGTTTTAATCCTTTTATGGGTACTTTTCCCTGCAAGCAAGGATTGGGGTCTGGCTGTGTCCATGTCAATCGCTTGAGTAAGAGTAGTGGTGGCTTTTAGCAGTTAAAAGGCGGCGAGGAAGTCTTTGCTTTACGTTTAACACTTTGCTACCCCTTTGTAGAAAGCCAGAGTTGGTTACTCTGTTCTTTCTTTTCCTACAGGTCTATGGCAGAGGGTGCCTTACGTGACACACCTAAGGAGCAGCATCTGCCCTGCAGTTGGATCCAAGTTAAGTGCCTTTGCCTTCTTGGTATGGAAGGACAGCAGCACTTAACAGGTTAATCCTCATGTGGATCTATGCTGAGACTTAGTGATTATTCCTAGTTAAGGATTCATTTTGGAGCTGTGGAAAGGACAGATCTTTGACACTATGTGTTTGACATAAAAAAGAGATTTGTATACTGATCTCTAAGATTGTGGCTAAGCAGTTATATAATCAGGGATTTGCAGCTTCTGTGACTATTTTAACACAATGGAGGACTGACTCTAAAAGGAAACCGTATTATGTGCACACAGTAATATGTTCCACTTTATTTCCCTGCACGGTCTGTTTGCATACAATTATGGATTATATTGTGATAGGAGCCCTGTATGTATTGGTTTTATTTTTCCTTGTTTTAATGTAAGGGTATTTTGTACACTCAATGTTATAAGTGTCATGCTAACTGCTGAGGACCAGACCGTTTTTATGGCGCAGTTAGAGTCTTCTGACTTAGAGACATTTTCCCGCGCCCTGCCTTTTTATTAGTTATATGCCGTAAGCTTGTGTTGTTGGAACCTGTCGTTTTGTTTCCTCCTAGCTGTTTGCGATCGCGGTAGTTGCTGTTTTTGCATTCTAGGCTGTAACTAGTCGGACTTGCTTGAGAGTCCTATTTTTCAGGTATGCAGTTGTTCCGCCATTGTGGGCGGGTACATTTTAGCCGTTAGGATAGAGGGATCTCTTTCATAGAGATTGTGAGGGAGGATCTGCAGGCTGCCAATATTGAATACTGTGTACACACAGTATAATGGCTGTAATCTACATTCCTTTATGTTAACTGTGTATTACGTGTTATAAGTTCACTTTCTGTACTCACCGGAGAGACCAGAGTTCAAGTCATGTGGGCATGACAAATACATGGTATAGCAGCTCAGCTGATATTTGTGGAGTACATTTTATTAAGGGATAAGTGTATGAATAACATGTACTCTCAGTGTAAGGGTATTATGTACACAGTGTTATGAGTGTCATGTACAGTGTAAGGAGTATTATGTACACATAGTGTATGAGGTGATATACTCACAGTGTAATAAATATTTTGTACACACAGTGTAATATGTGTTTTGTTTTCATTATGTATCACAGTGTAATGAGTATTATGTACACACAGTGTATTACATTATGTACACACATCCACACAGTGTAGTTAGTATTATGTATACACAGTGGAATGAGTATTATGTTGACACAGTGTGATGACTCACAGTGTAATGGGTTCTGTACACTCAGTGTATTATGTGTTATGTTCTCATTGTGTTACAATAGTGTACTGAGTACAGTGTTCACTCAGTATAATGAGTATTTTGTACGCACAGTGTATTTAGTATTATGTACTCACTGTGTCATGAGTTTTATGTTCACTCAGTGTAATGAGTGCTATGTATACACAGTATAATTCATTTTATGTACTCAGTGTAATGATTATTATGTACATTCAGTGTAATGGGTACTATGTACCCATTGTATATGAATATGAGTATTATGTACTCTCTGTATAATGAGTATTTGTAATCTCAGTATAATCAATTTTATATACACTCAGTGTAATGAATATTATGTTCACTCAGTACAATGTGTATTATGTACTCACTGAATAAACAGTGTAAGAAGTATTATGTACACATGTGTGCTCTTTTATTTTTCAGACGAGTTCAGGTGATTAGACTAGGAGCTAAAATGTCTAGCTTCACTCTGCTAGCCCGCAAGGCTCTGTGGTTAAAATCTTGGCAAGCTTTTTGGCTTTACCTTATAAGGAATCTCTGTTTGGACCTGGTCTGGCGGAAATCTTTTCCGAGTTTACAGGTGGAAAGGGATCTTTCCTACCCCAGGACAAGAAGAATAGACCTAGGGGTTGACAGACTTTTAATTGTCATTCCTTTTGCAACTTTAAAGGACAGAAGTTCTCCCCTCCTCTTCCAGACCAATCAAGGTCCACTTGGCAATCCAGCCAGCCCTGGAATAAATCTAATAGCCTTCCGCTGACTCTAAATTGGCATGAAGGGTCTACCCCCGATCCGAGTTTGAATCAGGTGGGGGGCAGGCTTTCTCTTTTTCGTCAGGCTTGGATACACCATGGCATAGTATACCAGAGTTACAGAATAGGGTTCCAGTCTTGCCTTCCATGGGGCAGACTCCTCCTGTCTAGATTATCCTCAAACTAGGTAATGAGGGAGGCCTTCTTAAATTGCATGAAGGACCTATCCTCCCTGAGATTTATTGCTCCAGTCCCTCTAAAGTATCTAGGTCTAGGATTCTATTCAAATCTTTTTAGGTTCCCAAAAAAGGAAGTCATTTTTCCTTCCATCCTGGACCTAGAAGGTCTAAACAAATTCCTCAGGGTTCTATCCCTCAAGATTGCAACTATCGTTCCATTTTTCCATTGGTCCAGGAAGGTTCTTTTCATGACTTCCATAGACCTGAAGGACACTTATTTTACATGTTCCCATTTACTGGGATACTTTCCAGTTTCTATGGTTTTTGCCGCAGTTTCTTGTCTATTCTCAATGGTTCTGGGGGAGCTATTGGCTGTGATCAGATCCCAGGGAATTGCTGTAGCACTTTTTCTTGATGACATCTTGGTTCAGGCGTCATCTTTTCAACTTTTCTCATACAGAGATGCTGTTGTCTTTTCTACGTTCCCAGGGGTGAAAGGTGCATTTGAAATAAAGTTATCTTGTCCAATCTACCAAAGTGTGTATCTTAGGGAATGTAATAGATTCCCTATCCATGAAGATGTTTCTGACGTTGGACAGAAAAGACAAGATTCTTGCTTCCTGCCTTTCTCTCCAGTCTGCCTTTCGCCCATTTGTGGCCCAATGCATGGAGGTGATTGGTCTTATGGTGGCATCTATGGACTTCATTCCTTTTACTCGGTTCCATCTATGACCGCTGCAGCATTGTATGCTCAGTCAATGGAATGGAGATCTTTTGGATATATCTCAGTAGATAAATCTGGACACTCTAACAAGAGTCTCTCTTGTGGTGGGTGTCACAGGAACATCTGTCTTGGGGCATCTTGCCTTCTGAGGGCTTTCTGGTAAATTGTGATTACGGACACCAGCCTGTCAGGCTGGGGAGCTGTTTGAGGCCCTCTAAAGGCTCAGGGCCTGTGGTCTCCGGAAGAGTCCTCTCTTCCCATAAACATCTTGGAGTTGAGAGCTATCTTCAATGACCTATCAACGTGGCCTCTACTGGCGTTGATCTGGTTTATAAAAATACAATCGGACAACATTGCCTTAGTGGCTTACATCAACCACCAGAGAGGGATTCAGAGTTCCTTAGCCATGAAGGAGGTGACTCGCATTCTATAGTGGGCTGAATCCCACTATTGTCTCCTATCTGCCATCCACATTCCAGGTGTGGACAACTGGGAAGCAGATTTTCTGAGCAGACAGACCTGGGGAGTGGGCTCTCCATCCGGAAGTGTTCTCTCAGATATCCCTCAAGTGAGGTGTTTCAGAGCTGATGGTGCCCTGCCAAGATACCAAGGTTACAAAGTACGGTTCAAGGTCAATAGAGCCTCAGGCCGTTCTGATAGATGCTCTAGTGGTTCCTTGGAGGTTTTCTCTGGCTTATCTGTTTCCACCTTTTGCTTTCCTTCCACAAGTCATTGCTCGTGCAGGAGAGAGCATCGATTATACTAATAGCTCTTGCATGGCCTCGCAGGATTTGGTTAGCGGCTCTAGTGAGGATGTCATCTTTACCTCCTTGGAGGTTACCTCAGAGGAAAGACCTTCTACTTCTATGTCCTTTCCTCCATCCAAACCTAGATTCTCTGAAGCTAACTGCTTGGAAATTGAACACCTAGTTCTGTTTAAACGTGGTTTTTCTGAAGAAGTCAATGAAACTATGATTCAGGTTCGATAA
Source organism: Bombina bombina (assembly GCF_027579735.1). Classification (NCBI taxonomy): domain Eukaryota; kingdom Metazoa; phylum Chordata; class Amphibia; order Anura; family Bombinatoridae; genus Bombina; species Bombina bombina. The sequence goes on along the minus strand of NC_069502.1, from coordinate 545,478,404 downwards.
CCGGTTACTCGCAAGATTTACCATAAGATATGGCGTAAATATATTTCCTGGTGTAAATCTAAGGGGTTCTCCTAGAGCCGGGTGAGGATTCCCTGGATTTTATCTTTTCTTCAGGATGGACTGGATAAGGGTTTAATGGTCAGTACTCTAAAGGATCAGATTTCTGCGTTATCTATCCTTTTACACAAACGTCTGGCAGACTGTCAGGATAATGGCATACTTATTCTCTGCACTGTCCCTTTAAAGCATCCTGCTCCCATTAACATCAGCCTATTTAAGGCCCCTCCCAGCATTTTCACATTGCTTAGTATTGAAGTCTGTCTTAAACCTTAACCTGAGCCTGCTCTCTGTAAGATTTATCATACTACTTCTGTTTGTTGGATTCCTCTACTCCTCCTAACTGGATTTCTGTTGTCATCCTCTCCTTCCTGCCTGCTTCTCCCTCAGAAGATTCAGCTATTTCAAAAGCCTCATTCCTACCTTTACCTCTAACTCAGTTTCCCCTGCAGCTCACCGGCCTTGGGATTCACTTTTCACAGAGCTCCGCTTCCTCATGCTGTGACGTCATCAGCCAGCTGCTACTGAGCTTCCCTGCTCCCTCTGGCAAGTCGCCATTACAACCCGGTGTTTGCAACTATCATTATAACAGTCCTGTTAGGGGTAAGCCAGTCTCTGAATTTTTACTTGCTGCTATACTCTAAGATTAGTATCTCAGTTGCTGCTGTTATTTTCTGTGACTTTTAGTTCATTCCCTCATATCCTGCTGTTTTACCATAACTCTGTTCACAATAGCAATTGCTTATTTTTTTCTATGATCATAGTACCATTTTTTCCTTGCTTATTTATTTTTACCTTTATTAATGTTAAAATCTCAAGTTTATCTGAGCATACCCCTGCTGCATTTACTTTCTCACAGTGACTACCCAGACACATGTGGCAGCCATAGGGAATATGCTCAATTACTGCCTGTATATTAAAACTTTGCAATAAGGAATAAGGTTTTACATAGCTGCCTAATTCCTAAATTTTGTTTTACCTTTTCACTCTGTTGCAAACAACCATACAATTTCTATTGTTTTTTCATTTCCAGCAGTTGTGGTCCAAATAACTAAGCTGCACACATTTTTTCTTTCTTAGTTGTGCCTGACACAGACCTACCAGATATTCAAGCCTTTGTACAGGGCTTGGTTAGAATCAGGCCTGTGTTTAAACCTGTTGCTCCCCCATGGAGCCTTAATTTAGTTGTTAAAGTTTTGCAGCAGGCTCCGTTTGAGCCAATGCATGTTGTTGACAGGGCCGCCACTAGAAATTTTGGGGCCCCTGACTTAACCATTGATCAGGGCCCCCCCCCCTCCTTTGACATGTGCAATTTTTGACCAAGTGACTAGAACGTATATGCACTTTATTCTTAAGTGTCTATTTAAACTTGGAAACTTGGAAATGTTGTAAAGGTAGTAACATACACTGAAACACACACACACTCACACATAAGGATTCACATATAGACACTCAAGCAAACACGCAAAGAAACTCAGACACTTAGCACTTGTTTACATTGACCTGACAAGCAATGAGGTAAACTACAGTTTTGTAAAAAAAGGCGATTTAGAAAACAAAATATGGAGTTCTGATTATCTTTTTGTAAAGGAAGATGCCAACTAAATGATGACAACAGCATGCAGTGGCTGAAAGGAAAGGCCCTGAACTGCCTAAACAATAATTTAAAGGTTAAATGGTAGATTGGTGACTTCCGGAAAGGTCTCATTAGTCTCAAAGTCTGTAGAAAGATGTGAATAATCAGTAGTAAGGTTAAAAATGTCCTAAAAAGGAACAGACAATGGACACACACACACACACAAACTCAAACTTGCACATACACCCAAGGAAACACCAACAGAGACAGCCTCAGAAAACACACAAAGACATACACACACACACACAGAGAGAGACACCCATAGAAAACACAGAAAGACCACCATACACACCCTCACTGAGGCATCCACAGAAAACACACAAAGACATACACACACCCTCACAGAGACACCCACAGAAAATACACACCCTCACAGAGACATCCACAGAAAACACACACACACCCTCACAGAGACATCCACAGAAACCACAGCCATACACACCCACCCTCACAGAGGCATCCAGAGAAAATACACAAAGACAAACACACGCCCACCCTCACAGAGGCATCCAGAGAAGAAGCTTAAAGACATACACACCCACCCTCACAAAGATACCAACAGAAAAAAAAAATACATACACACTCATAGAGACACAAACCAAAGCACAAAGACATAAACACAGACACCCACAGAAACACTTACAGGAGGAAACATTTATGCACCTTGCATCCCCTAAATCAACAGTGTGTGACATGCATGATAAAAAAAATGCAGAAATTAAGAGATCACTTTTTAAAGAATCCTATTTGTAAATGTGCAAACAAAAATAATTCTGTGAATTCAAAATTGTACATTAATGATCTGGGTAGATGGCTAGATAAAGAAAAGTACTTTTAAAAGGTTGACATATGTTTGTTTGATATTTTCCCCATTTTCCCCAACCATAATCTGTGGTACTCATACCATTAGATCTGGTTAAATGCAGGATTTAAGCTTGTTGGTATGCATTTCAAAATTAAGTCAGCTGTAGAGTAAACTAAACAGTTTTAAGTTAACCTGTCTCATTTCCAACACTGAGCAATCTTAGTCTGAGAGTATTATGCAGATGTAAAAATCTTAGATAAAATGCCTAATTGTATCTGGAAAGTCCTTGCATAAAGGGGCAGTAAACTGGAATGTAATATATATCATTTGTGTATTGAGGAGGAAACATTTCTGCATGGTTTTAAATATAGAATTTCTACAGCATTGTCAAGTAATCATAAATACACTGCTGCAAAAACAAAATGTGTTTTTATGGACCCCTGGCCCCACCATACAACTACTACCACACTGAAGTTACAATCTTAAATTGCACAAAGAAATAAAAAACATTTGCTAAGTAATTCCTACCTCCTCTGCAAATGAAAGTGATCAGCCATCTGACTCAGGCACACACTCTACAAACAAAGTGCCAAGTCTGTCTCACACTGTGCATAGTGGTTTAGTGCACACTCAGAAATCCTCTCAAATGCTAATACTTTACTCCTTGTAATAACATTTTGCATGCTCAATTAGCACTCTGCTGTAGTACCCACTGATGGCTGCCAAAATTTTTAAAAAAATTTTTTTTTTTATTTTTTTTTTAGTTCTTGCCTTATGGGGCCCCCCTAGCCCATTGGGCCCCTGACAGGAGTCACCCCTGTCACCCCCTGATGGCGGCCCTGGTTGTTGATATAAAACAGTTATCGTGGAAAGTTTTGTTTCTTGTTGCCATTTCTTCCACTCGCATAATGTCTGAGATTTCAGCTCTGCAGTGTGATTACCCCTACCTTATTTTTTCATGCTGATAAGGCGGTCCTTCGTACTTAATTGGGGTTTCTCCCTAAGGTGGTATCGGATCGAAGCATTAATCAGGTAATTGTTGTTCCTTCTTTTTGTCCTAATCCTTCTTCTCAAAAGAAACGTCTTTTGCATAACTTGGACGTTTTGCGGGCTCTAAAATTTTACAATACAAGCTACTAAAGATTTTCGGCAGTCTTCTGACCTGTTTGTTGTTTTCTCTGGAAAGTGTAAGGGTCAGAAAGCCACTTCTACTTATCTGTGTCTCTGTTTGAGAAGTTTGATTCGTTTGGCTTCTGAGACTGCTGGACAGCAGCCTCCTGAGAGAATTACAGCTCATTCCACTAGGGCTGTCGCCTCTTCTTGGGCTTTTAAAATTGAAGCTTCTGTGAAACAGATTTGCAAGACGTCAACATGGTCCTCTTTGCATACTTTTTCCTCGGCTGAGGCTTCTTTTGGGAGAAAGTTTCTTCAAGTTGTGGTGCCTTCTGTTTAGGTCTGCCTGCCATTTTCTCCCTCCCTGTTCATTCAGTGTCCTTTATCTTGGGTATTGGTTCCCACTAGTAATTGGAATGACGTAGTGGACTCTGCATGTCATGGGAAAGAAAACAAAATGTATGCTTACCTTATAAATTTCAAGTCCATGACCCCACCCTCTTTTTTAATTATGATTCAGCAGTTTTTTTGTGGAAACCTCAGGCACCCCTTCACCCTTGTGTTTCCATTTCCTTTGGCTGAATGACTGGGGTTATGGGTAAGGCAGTTATACTTAACAGCTTTGCTGGGGTGCTCTTTGCCTCCTCCTGCTGGCCAGGAGTTAAAAATCCCACTAGCAATTGGAATGACGTTGTGGACTCTCCATGTCCGGAAAGAAAGAAATGTATCGGGTAAGCATCAAATTTGTTTTTATAAGGAATATTGTTTCTGGCCACTTTGAAATGGCTGCCAAGCTGCACCCACTGATGACATCACAATCTGGGCTGCATCTAGGCACTCTGCTTAAAGAGACAGACAGTCTACTCCAGAATGTTTATTGTTTAAAAAGATAGATAATCCCTTTATTATCCATTCCCCAGTTTTGCATAACCAACACAGTTATATTAATATACTTTTTACCTTTGTGATTACCTTGTATCTAAGCCTCTGCAGACTGCCCCCTTATTTAAGTTCTTTTGACAGACTTCTATTTTAGCCAGTCAGTGCCCTCTCATAAGTAACTCCACGGGCATGAGCACAATGTTATCTATATAGCAAACAGGAACTAATGCCATCTAGCTGGGAAAAACTGTAAAATGCATTCATATAAGAGGCAGCCTTCAAGTGCTTAGAAATTAGCATATGAACCTACCTAGGTTTAGCTTTCATCTAATAATACCAAGAGAACAAAGCAAATTTGTTGATAAAAGTAAATTGGAAAGTTGTTTAAAATTACATGCAATATCTGAATCATAAAAGTTTAATTTTGACTAGACTGTCCCTTTAATAGCATTCAATATTTGCAAAGCTGGGATATCAGCACAGCTGTTAAGTAGTAGTGCACATATGACTGAGTATCACTGAAATACTCAAGCTTGACAGTCCATTGAACAAAATGTCATCAGCACTGATTCTTTAAAAAAATTTTATTTGGTCAAAGTAACTGCAACGTTTCGGGATGTTAACCCCTTAATCATGCTAATGATACAACCTTTTCTTATTACTTAAATACACTTTCTTTGGCGCCAAACTGACCTCACAGGGTCCTAGGGCTGCCACCTAGTGGCTATACTTGATAACCTCCATTAAAAACCAATTGTTACGAAGTATCATTAAAATAAAAACATACAAGGTATCAACAGCATTGTCATATAAATATAACAGTTTTAGTGCAACATATAATACATCTCAATTGTGAAATAATGAGTAATAATGCGCTAAATAATAGTGTTATGATGTGTAAATGAATTAGTAAAGAACAACATGTTCAATTGAGATGTATTATATGTTGCACTAATACTGTTATATTTATATGACAATGCTGTTGATACCTTGTATGTTTTTATTTTAATGATACTTAGTAACAATTGGTTTTTAATGGAGGTTATCAAGTATAGCCACTAGATGGCAGCCCTAGGACCCTGTGAGGTCAGTTTGGCGCCAAAGAAAGTGTATTTAAGTAATAAGAAAAGGTTGTATCATTAGACCTTTAATAGCATTGCCAGTCTGTTGAATCCAACTAGTGAGTCTTTTGTAACTAATGAACCTATTATGCAGCCCAGTTTGTGATGTCATCAGTGGGCAGAGCTTGTCTGCCATTTCAAAGTGGCCAAAAACAATATTAATTTTAAAATCTATCAGGTACTTATAGAGCGCAAACCACCCTGTGAGGGTCTCAAAGCGCTAAGGGAAAGCAGATAGGGGGAGGGTGGGAGGGGAAGGACATTCAGTCGAAGAGACAGGTTTTGAGGCCCTTTCTGAACTTTGTAAGGGAGGTCGATTGTCTGAGGTGCAGCAGGAGGGTGTTCCATGTATTTGCTGCTATGTGGGAGAAGTATCTTCTGCCCGCTGTGGCTTTGCTGATGCGGGGGATGACCTCAAGTGCTTGGTCGGCCGATCGTAGTTGTCTGGCGGGGGTGTAGAAATTTACGCAGTGGTTGATGTATTTGGGTCAAATGTTGTGTAGGGCCTTGAACGCGTGGGTAAGGAGCTTGAGGGTGAATCTCCTGTTGATGGGGAGCCAGTGAAGGTTGCTTAGGTGTTCAGTGATGTGGCATTGGAGAGGAATGTCGAGGATGAGTCTGGCTGAGGCGTTCTGGATACGTTGGAGTCTCTTTTGGAGTTTGATGGTAGAGCCGGCGTAGAGTGCGTTGCTGTAGTCCAACCGGCTGCTGACAAGGGCGTGGGTGACTGTTTTCCTGGTTTCAGTAGGGATCCACTTGAAGATTTTTCGTAGCAGGTGGAGGATGTGGAAGCATGTTGAGGTGATGGCATTGATTTGTTGGTTCATAAAGAGTGATTAGTCCAGGATGAAGCCTAGATTTCGTGCATGGTTGGTTGGGGTTGGAGGTTGACCGAGGGCTGTGGGCCACCAGGAGTCATCCCATGTGGATTTATTGGGTCCGAGGAGGAGGACTTCGGTTTTGTCTGTGTTCAGTTTGAGCCGGTTGTCATTCATCCAGGCAGCGACTGCTGTCAGGCCTTCGTGGACGTTCTTTTTGGCGGTGGTGGGATCTCGGGTGAGTGAGATGATTAACTTGGTGTCGTCGGCGTAGGAGACGATGTTGAGGTTGTGGCGTCAGACGATGGCTGCGAGAGGGGCCATGTAGATGTTGAAGAGGGTGGGCTCAGCGAAGAGCCTTGCGGTACACATGCTTAGTGTGCCTTCTGCATGATATAGAAAGGGTGCAGGAGGCTATTTGCAGCTTAATCTAAGGTAAGGCTTAAAGAGACAGTCTACACTTTGGTCATCTTAAAGGGGTGCATATAAATTTATGTCAATGAAACATACAAATAATATATTTTGTAGAAGAAAAAAAATTCCAGCAGGACAGGAACAGATTTCATGGTGATTATGTGAACTTTATTGCTTGGTTATAGATTCCCATATGTGATGACTCGTGGACTCTCACTATCTAACAAAAGAAAAAAATATTATGCTTACTTGTTAAATTAATTTCTTTCACTCACTCGAGTGGAGGCAGTACCTCTAACTGTAGCCTCTAACTGTAGCCACCAATCAGAAAGCTCTACCCAGGTGCTGAACCAAAAATGAGTTGGCACCTAAGCTTGCATTCCTGTTTTTTTAAATAAATATACCAAGAGAACCATAAAAAATTGATAATAGTAGTAAATTAGAAAATTGCTTAAAATTGCATGCTCTATCCCCCAAAAAATATGGGTTTCAGATCCCTTTAAATGCTTATCAGTGAACATACAGTGGAAAATACATCCAATGCTATACATCTTCTAAGGAGATGCAATGTAAAGGACAGAGAAAAAACTAAGATGTCATCAGATAATTTGTAAATAAATGTGCATCGCTGTTCCACCTTTTAGACTTCTAACAGTTCCCTGAATGGTAAGGAAAGCCCATGTGACAAACATATACAGTTACCATAAACGTCACATTTAGCATTTAAACCCTAAGTGGATTTTCTCCACAGCACTTGCAGAACCACAAGAAATCTACTAAACGAGTAAGTGATAATCCAGACCCTTCCACAAAACTCCCCGATAAGTCTGCCCTTAGTAATTCTAATTGATTCATCACTTAAATTCACAGGCTGTAGACCATCCAGTTTTTCAAAGCTATGGCAAGCGTCAAACCTCAATTCAAGAATTCATCACTTCCATGGGATTTACGTCGTCTTTTTTTTCTCATTACTTAATTTTAAACCATGTTCTAAAAAAGAACCTGATAAAATTGGACATTACATCTTTCTATGTATTATAAAAATATGAGAATAAGGACAATGCTAAACTTAAAAGGAACATGAAATACAATTAATCACACAAAGAAAAACTATGGCCCAGATTACGAGTTTTGCGTTAGAGGCTATGCGGTGCTAACAAGCAGTTTTCTCTCACCACTTACCTGCAGCGCTGGTATTACGAGTTTTCAGAAACCCGTTGTTAAAAGAAATTTTGCTCATTAACGCACTCCAATACCAGCGCTGCTTAAAGGGACAGTCTACACCAGAATTGTTATTGTTTTAAAAGATAGATAATCCCTTTTTTACCCATTACCCAGTTTTGCATAACCAACACAGTTATATTTATATATTTTTTACCTCTGTGATTATCTTGTATATAATAAGCCTCTGCAAACTGCCCCTTTATTTCAGTTCTTTTGACAGACTTGCAGTTTAGCCAATCAGTGATGGCTCCCAGGTAACTTCACGTGCATTAGCACAGTGTTATCTATATGAAAAACATGAACTAAAACCCTCTAGTGGTGAAAAACCTGTTAAAATACATTCTTAAGAGGCGGCCTTCAAGGTCTAAGAAATTAGCATATAAACCTCCTAGGTTAAGCTTTCAACTAAGAATGTCAAGAGTACAAAGAAAAATTGGTGGTAAAAGTAAATTGGAAAATTGTTTAAAATTACATGCCCTATCTGAATCCTGAAAGTTTTTTTTGGACTAGACTGCCCCTTTAAGTCAGCGGTGAGCTGGTCGTACGTGCTTGTGCACAATTTCCCCATAGGAATCAACGGGGAGAGCCGGCTGAGAAAAAGTCTAACACCTGCAAAAAAGCAGCGTAAAACTCAGTAACGCAGCCCCATTGATTCCTATGGGGAAATAAAATGTATGTCTACACCTAACACCCTAACATGAACCCCAAGTCTAAATGCCCCTAATCTTACATTTATTAACCCCTAATCTGCCGCCCCCCACATCGCCGCCACCTACATTATACTTATTAACCCCTAATCTGCCGCTCCGGACACCGCCGCCACCTACATTATACTTATGAACCCATAATCTGCTGCCCCCAACATCGCCGACACCTACATACTATTTACTAACCCCTAATCTGCTGCCCCCAACATCGCCAACACCTACATACTATTTATTAACCCCTAATTTGCCACCCCAATGTCGCCGCAACCTACCTACACCTATTAACCCCTAATCTGCCGCCCCCAAAGTTGCCGCCACTAGAATAAACATATTAACGCCTTAACCGCTGCACTCCCGCCTCGCAAACATTAGTTAAATATTATTAACATCTAATCTGCCGTCCCTAACATCGCCGCCACCTACCTACATTTATTAACCCCTAATCTGCAACCCCCAATGTCGCCACCACTATACTAAATGTATTAACCCCTAAATCTGTCTAACCCCAACACCCCCTAACTTAAATATAATTTAAATAAAATTACTATAATTAACTAAATTATTCCTATTTAAAACTAAATACTTACCTATAAAATAAACTTTAAGCTAGCTACAATATAACTAATAGTTACATTGTAGCTAGCTTAGGGTTTATTTTTAATTTACAGGCAAGTTTGTATTTATTTTAACTAGGTAGAATAGTTATTAAATAGTTATTAACTATTTATTAACTACCTAGTTAAAATAAATACAAAAGTACCTGTAAAATAGAACCTAACCTAACACCTAACACTACACTATAATTAAATAAATTAACTAAATTAAATACAATTACCTAAATTAAATTAGCTAAAGTACAGAAAACAACAAACACTAAATTACAGAAAATAATAATAAATGACAGATATTTAAACTAATTACACCTAATCTAATAGCCCTATCAAAATAAAAAAGCCCCCCAAAAATAAAAAAACCCTAGCCTAAACTAAACTACCAATAGCCCTTAAAAGGGCCTTTTGCGGGCATTGCCCCAAAGTAATCAGCTCTTTTACCTGTAAAAAAAAAATACAAACAACCCCCCCAAAAGTAAAAAGCTCCCCATTGCCCTGAAAAGGGCATTTGGATGCGCATTGCCCTTAAAATGGCAGTTAGCTCTTTTGCAGGCCCAAAGTCCCTAACCTAACACTAACCCCCTGAAGATCGACCTACTGGGAGAAGTCTTCATCCAAGCCGGGCCGAAGTCCTCAACGAAGCCGGGAGAAGTCTTCATCCAAGCCGGGCGAAGTGGTCCTCCAGACGGGCAGAAGTCTTCATCCAGACGGCATCTTCTATCTTCATCCATCCGGCGCGCAGCGGGTCCATCTTCAAGACATCCGACGCAGAGCATCCTCTTCATCCGACGACTAAAGATGAATGAAGGTACCTTTAAGTGACATCATCCAAGATGGCGTCCCTTAGATTCCGATTGGCTGATAGAATTCTATCAGCCAATCGAAATTAAGGTAGAAAAAATCCTATTGGCTGATGCAATCAGCCAATAGGATTCAGCTCGCATTCTATTGGCTGTTCCAATCAGCCAATAGAATGCGTTCTCAGTCCTATTGGCTGATTGGATTAGCCAATAGGATTGCATTTCAATCCTATTGGCTGATTGCATCAGCCAATAGGATTTTTTCTACCTTAATTTCAATTGGCTGTTCCAATCAGCCAATAGAATGTGAGCTCAATCCTATTGGCTGATTGGATCAGCCAATAGGATTGAACTTCAATCCTATTGGCTGATTGCATCAGCCAATAGGATTTTGTCTACCTTAGTTTCGATTGGCTGATAGAATTCTAACAGCCAATCGGAATCTAAGGGACGCCATCATGGATGATGTCACTTAAAGGTTCCTTCATTCATCTTTAGTCGTCGGATGAAGAGGATGCTCCACGTCGGATGTCTTGAAGATGGATCCGCTTCGCGCCGGATGGATGAAGATAGAAGATGCCGTCTGGATGAAGACTTCTGCCTGTTTGGAGGACCACTTCGCCCGGCTTGGATGAAGACTTCTCCCGGCTTCGTTGAGGACTTCAGCCCGGCTTGGATGAAGACTATTCCCGGTAAGTCGATCTTCAGGAGGTTAGTGTTAGGTTTTTTTAAGGGTGTATTGGGTGGGTTTTATTTTTAGGTTAGGGACTTTGGGCCTGTAAAAGAGCTAACTGCCCTTTTAAGGGCAATGCCCATCCAATTGCCCTTTTCAGGGCAATGGGGAGCTTAGTTTTTTTAGATAGTATTTTATTTGGCAGGGTTGGTTGTGTGGGTGGTGGGTTTTACTGTTGCAGGGTTGGTTGTATTTTTTTTTTTACAGGTAAAAGAGCTGATTACTTTGAGGCAATGCCCTGCAAAAGGCCCTTTTAAGGGCTATTGGTAGTTTAGTTTAGGCTAGGGGTTTTTTTTATTTTGGGGGGGCTTTTTTATTTTGATAGGGCTATTAGATTAGGTGTAATTAGTTTAAATATCTTTAATTTGTTTATTATTTTCTGTAATTTAGTTTTTGTTGTTTTTGTACTTTGGCTAATTTAATTTAGGTAATTGTATTTGATTTAGTTAATTTATTTAATTATAGTGTAGTGTTAGGTGTTAGTGTAACTTAGGTTAGGTTTTATTTTACAGGTACTTTTGTATTTATTTTAGTTAGGTAGTTATTAAATAGTTAATAACTATTTAATAACTATTCTACCTAGTTAAAATAACTTGCCTGTAAAATAAAAATAAACCCTAAGATAGCTACAATGTAACTATTAGTTATATTGTAGCTAGCTTAGGGTTTATTTTATAGGTAAGTATTTAGTTTTAAATAGGAATAATTTAGGTAATGATAGGAATTTTATTTAGACTTATAGGGGGTATTAGGGTTAGACTTAGATTTAGGGGTTAATACATTTAGTATAGTAGTGTTAGGGACGGCAGTTAGCTCTTTTGCAGGCCCAAAGTCCCTAACCTAACACTAACCCCCTGAAGATCGACCTACTGGGAGAAGTCTTCATCCAAGCTGGGCCGAAGTCCTCAACGAAGCCGGGAGAAGTCTTCATCCAAGCCGGGCGAAGTGGTCCTCCAGACGGGCAGAAGTCTTCATCCAGACGGCATCTTCTATCTTCATCCATCCGGCGCGCAGCGGGTCCATCTTCAAGACATCCGACGCAGAGCATCCTCTTCATCCGACGACTAAAGATGAATGAAGGTACCTTTAAGTGACATCATCCAAGATGGCGTCCCTTAGATTCCGATTGGCTGATAGAATTCTATCAGCCAATCGAAATTAAGGTAGAAAAAATCCTATTGGCTGATGCAATCAGCCAATAGGATTCAGCTCGCATTCTATTGGCTGTTCCAATCAGCCAATAGAATGCGTTCTCAGTCCTATTGGCTGATTGGATTAGCCAATAGGATTGCATTTCAATCCTATTGGCTGATTGCATCAGCCAATAGGATTTTTTCTACCTTAATTTCAATTGGCTGTTCCAATCAGCCAATAGAATGTGAGCTCAATCCTATTGGCTGATTGGATCAGCCAATAGGATTGAACTTCAATCCTATTGGCTGATTGCATCAGCCAATAGGATTTTGTCTACCTTAGTTTCGATTGGCTGATAGAATTCTAACAGCCAATCGGAATCTAAGGGACGCCATCATGGATGATGTCACTTAAAGGTTCCTTCATTCATCTTTAGTCGTCGGATGAAGAGGATGCTCCACGTCGGATGTCTTGAAGATGGATCCGCTTCGCGCCGGATGGATGAAGATAGAAGATGCCGTCTGGATGAAGACTTCTGCCTGTTTGGAGGACCACTTCGCCCGGCTTGGATGAAGACTTCTCCCGGCTTCGTTGAGGACTTCAGCCCGGCTTGGATGAAGACTATTCCCGGTAAGTCGATCTTCAGGAGGTTAGTGTTAGGTTTTTTTAAGGGTGTATTGGGTGGGTTTTATTTTTAGGTTAGGGACTTTGGGCCTGTAAAAGAGCTAACTGCCCTTTTAAGGGCAATGCCCATCCAATTGCCCTTTTCAGGGCAATGGGGAGCTTAGTTTTTTTAGATAGTATTTTATTTGGCAGGGTTGGTTGTGTGGGTGGTGGGTTTTACTGTTGCAGGGTTGGTTGTATTTTTTTTTTTTACAGGTAAAAGAGCTGATTACTTTGGGGCAATGCCCTGCAAAAGGCCCTTTTAAGGGCTATTGGTAGTTTAGTTTAGGCTAGGGTTTTTTTTTTATTTTGGGGGGGCTTTTTTATTTTGATAGGGCTATTAGATTAGGTGTAATTAGTTTAAATATCTTTAATTTGTTTATTATTTTCTGTAATTTAGTTTTTGTTGTTTTTGTACTTTGGCTAATTTAATTTAGGTAATTGTATTTGATTTAGTTAATTTATTTAATTATAGTGTAGTGTTAGGTGTTAGTGTAACTTAGGTTAGGTTTTATTTTACAGGTACTTTTGTATTTATTTTAGTTAGGTAGTTATTAAATAGTTAATAACTATTTAATAACTATTCTACCTAGTTAAAATAACTTGCCTGTAAAATAAAAATAAACCCTAAGATAGCTACAATGTAACTATTAGTTATATTGTAGCTAGCTTAGGGTTTATTTTATAGGTAAGTATTTAGTTTTAAATAGGAATAATTTAGGTAATGATAGGAATTTTATTTAGACTTATAGGGGGTATTAGGGTTAGACTTAGATTTAGGGGTTAATACATTTAGTATAGTAGTGTTAGGGACGGCAGATTAGGGGTTAACAAATATAATGTAGGTGTCAGCGATGTTGGGGGCAGCAGATTAGGGGTTCATAAATATAATGTAGGTGGTGGCGGTGTCCAGAGCGGCAGATTAGGGGTTAAAAAATGTATTATAGTGTTTGTGATGCGGGACGGCCTCGGTTTAGGGGGTTAATAGGTAGTTTATGGGTGTTAGTTTACTTTTTAGCACTTTAGTTATGAGTTTTATGTTACGGCATTGTACCATAAAACTCATAACTACTGACTTTTAAATGCGTTAGGGATCTTGACAGGGTAGGGTGTACCGCTCACTTTTTGGCCTCCAAGGACAGACTCGTAATACCGGCGCTATGGAAGTCCCATAGAAAAACGACTTTACAAAGTTTACGTAAGTCGTTTTGTGGTAAGGCCAAAGAAGTGTGCGGTACACCTATACCTTCAAGACTCGTAATACCAGCGGGCGTAAAAAAGCAGCGTTAGGACCTCTTAACGCTGCTTTTTTACCCTAACGCACAACTAGTAATCTAGCCAAAATTCTTCAGACTTCAATAGCCAAAAAAACACCTTTAGATCTCAATGAAATACAATTAAGTTTCCTGCTGAAGATAGTTCATTTCAAAGTTGTTTATAAGGCCTTACACATAGGGACATCTATCTCTATTTTTTTCTGTTAGGTAATGGTTTTGCGATGCTCTTTAATTTCTAGTATTTTAATATTACCCATGTCTTTAACACGTCATTTTTTTAGATTATGTCATCTGCTATGTAGCATTCTCATTCTAGTTACTATATGGATATCTTATTTAAAGGGACAGTCTAGGCCAAAATAAACTTTCATGATTCAGATAGAGCATGTAATTTTAAACAATTTTCCAATTTACTTTTATCACCAATTTTGCTTTGTTCTCTTGGTATTCTTAGTTGAAAGCTTAACCTAGGAGGTTCATATGCTAATTTCTTAGACCTTGAAGCCCACCTCTTTCAGATTGCATTTTAACAGTTTTTCACCACTAGAGGGTGTTAGTTCACATATTTCATATAGATAACACTGTGCTCGTGCACGAGAAGTTATCTGGGAGCAGCTACTGATTGGCTAGACTGCAAGTCTGTCAAAAGAACTGAAAAAGGGGCAGTTTGCAGAGGCTTAGATACAAGATAATCACAGAGGTTAAAAGTATATTAATATAACTGTGTTGGTTATGCAAAACTGGGAAATGGGTAATAAAGGGATTATCTATCTTTTAAAACAATCAAAATTCTGGTGTAGACTGTCCCTTTAAAGGACCATTAAATACCTTAGAATTGCAAAAAAAAAAAAAAAGTGCACAATAAAAAGACAATGTAATGACACTCTGAATTTCAAATAACCAGTAGATTTTTTTTCTCACAAATGTATTCCCCCCCCCCCCATATTTGCTGACCACCTGTATCATGGGACAGCCATCAGCCAATCACAGACTAGTATACATATATACTGAGTACTTGTGCACATGCTCAGTAGAAGCTGGCACCTTACAAAGTGTGCACATAAAAAGAAATTAAAAGGTCTCTTAAAACTGCATGCTTTTTCTGGATCATGAAAGTTTAATGTTGACTTTAGCATTCCTTTAACCTTGTGAAGTGCCCATGGTGTTCTTACAAATATCAGAGGGGAATAAAATAAGTTTAAGGTCATTGAAACATTAAAGGGGCATGACACCCACATTTTTCCTTTCATGACTCAGACAAGCATATCATTCACTTTTATTATCAAATTTGCTTCATCCTCATGGTATAATTTGTTGAATGAGCAGCAATGCACTACTGGGAGCTAGCTGAACACAAAAGGCATATATTTGCAGCCACCAATCAGAAGCTATACTTCAGTAGTGCATTGCTGCTACAGAGCATATAAAACAACAGAATACAACCCTGTTTAATTAAAATACTTTATTCAGTTGCAGTACTCAGTACATAGTAACTATACACATTAATAAGTAGAACATCTTTAAATATTAAATTAGAGGTAATTGTAATATTTATTATATCTTCCTAGTGTTAACATATACTTACACCAGTCACTTTATTATATCTTCCTAGTGTTAACATATACTTACACCAGTCACCTGCGGCCGGGGTGACTTGGTTGTTTTACCCCTAGATAGAATTTATTTAATGTGACTTGCTAACAGGCGCTTGTTTTCCTACAAACTCAGATTTTCGTTTGATACTAACTGCAGTAGAAAATATACAAAATGACATAATAATGTATAGTATGTAGCATGGTCTCTAACGTAGTCTATTATATGTAAGTTATATGGCCATATTTCTCAAATACTCACACAAATATTTATATAGATTATAACTCCCCGTTTGTTAGACCATTAATGGTATCACATTGTATTCTTTTATTTCTCTATTGGTTTTGCTTCCCTAATTGAAATGAATACATGCGGCCAGCCTTACAGCTATGATCAAGGTGCCAGACTTATATTGTAAATATTCTCGCCTAAACCCCTGCTAGTTGGGTTTGAGAGTTTCAGTATTAATAATATAGCTATTATATGGTTTCAGCCACTGCTCCTGACACTACATCTTTTAGAATCTACTACACACCGAGTGTGGCAAGACATTCCTGCATTGTTCCATCTTTACCTGGAGAGGGTTAGCTGGTACACCCCAAGCTACCAGCCCGCTCCTACCAGTACATAAATGTACTTGGGCTAAATGTGAGCACCCATTTAGCTTTGTCTATTTGACTGATTCATCCTGATGTACTGATTTACACATGAGGCGCCCCTCTGGTATCTCTTTCTACTTTAGCCACATCCGGACAAGTCTGTGAGGAGGAGAGCAGCCATCCACCTGGGTCTGACTTACAGAGTCGGATTATCTGGTGATATTGAATTTACCGCATCATTAGCGGTCCGTTACCAATTGGGACTCTTTGTTGGGACTACCACTATCCTTGACCATTGGATTATATGGTTTGATTAACATGTTGCATCAATATTTGTTTTACATATGTAAATTTTAATTTATTTTTTTATGTTGATTATACAATATTGATATACAATTTCCCCCCTATTAGATATAGATTAATAGAACGCCCCCTCACCTCTTGTTCTTTATATTGTAACTGGAGCAATTATTCCCATTAATTCCAGATTTTGTGCACAAGCCAAAGAAGCTTTTTCTGAGGTGCCTGAGACAGAAATACTCTTTCCAGAGGAGGACTTGAACAAATGCTTTTTTGATAGCCCTGGGAAATGATTTGCAATACCCAGGAATCCTGAAAGATCTTTACCAATTCCCCCCAGAGACTGGTCTGTTTTGGGGGCTGGTCTTTCTGGAAGCTTTGTAAGAATAATAACTGGGAGCAAAGGGGTAAGCTTTCTGGGACTTAGACTGCAGAAAGAAAGGAAAATGCCCTGCAGATCTAAGTTTACCCTTAGATTTATATCTTGGGGCAGAAAAGCTCTCTTGTCCCCAGTGGCTGTGGCAATAATAGCAACCAACCCATGCCCAAACAGAGATATACCCAGGAAGGGAAGAGAAAGCAATCTGCATTTAGCTACCATATCAGCAGACCAAGACTTATTTGACATTATTAAAAATGGATTCTAGCCAAATGGCCACCAATAATAAATAATATCACAGAGGGATATATAGGGGGGACGTTTAGACATCAACTGTTAGCAAGTGGCCAGTGCTAGCATTAATCCATAAATAACTGATCTGATTAGAATATCACTACATAGTAATACATTTCCCCCACAAAAGGCTTTCTTGATCACATGAATATTGAAAAGTGGCAAACAGACATCTTTTAGATGTGTAAAATGCACTAGCACATCAAAAAGCGGCTAGGTCTGTTACCTCGTTAAGACCAGAGGGAAAGAGGAACTGGAAACGATAGATCCAGTATCTCTCCCTCTGGCATAAACAATTATATCTGTTTCCCCTGTAGGAGCATGAGATACTCTCTAATGGAGTGATCACAAAGGTATTAGGTTTACCATGTTGTAAGACACTGTGTCTTGAAACACTATGTTTCAATGATCCAGTTCTTAAATTCCTATTGTGTTCACACCATCTTGTGCATACCTTTCTAGACGTGCGCCCTATATATTATATTCCACATTCACATGTGAGAACGTATATAACATAGTGCGATCCGCAATCCATATGGGTTTTAATATCAAAGGTTTCACCAGTAGTATAGCTTGTAACTGTATTGCTACCATGACTTAAAGATTTACACATATTTCACCTCTTTTTGTTACATCTATAGACTCCCAATTCCTTTTTATTTTTAATGGTTTTCAAGGGTAATGTATTATGTGTGTTCCTCTTGGAAACCACTATTTTGCTAGGGACCAATTTCTGTTTCAAAGTGGGAGCACACCTAAAGATCATTTTCGGATTGAATTCAATATTTCCTATAAGGTATGGATCCCTCAATACAATGGGCCAATCAGTATCTCTCTAATAATTTTGTGCCCTGAATTGTATTGGGTAATAAAAGCTGGACTTTGAATCATCTTCGACTGGTTAGTTATCTTGGACCTAGGAACTTGTTGTAAAATCGACCCTCTATCAATATTCCTTGCTTTGGTATAACCATCTATAATAAGATTCATAGGATAACCTTTTTCTCTGAACCTATTTATTAAGATCGTCGATTGGGTATCATATAATTCTATAGTTTCACAGTTTCTTCTAATTCGCCTAAACTGGCTATACGGGATATTTGTCTTCCAACCATTTAAATGATTACTTGAGAAATGTAGAACGTTATTACTGTCTACACTCTTAAAGTATGTGGAAGACAGAACACTATCATCTATGTTCCATTCAAGATACACATCAAGTTATTCAATTTTGTCTGTTTGAATATTAGACATAAAAGTTAAACCTATATCATTTGAATTCAAACTATTTACAAATTCCTGGGCTGATTGTGGTGACCCTTCCCATATGAATATCAAATAATCTATGTAACGGCCATAGAACACCAGGTTCTTCCTCCAGTTTGAGTGATAGATATATCTATTCTCAAATTTGCCCATAAATAAATTGGCAAAACTGGGGGCGAACCTTGTGCCCATAGCCGTCCCTTTTATTTGTAGAAAAAAAATCATCCAAAAACTGGAAAAAATGATGTGACAAAATAAAGGATATCAAATCCAATATAAAATTCTGTTGAATGGAAGGTAAGTATATATCGCTCTCCAAATAAGCATTGATCGCTTCTATGCCCAATATATGGTCTAAATTTAAGTACATTTCACCCACATCACATCATATGACATCCATATATACTCATATTTTTTTCGGAAGTCTGAGAGTTTATTCAACAGATCGGTAGTGTCACGTATATATGATGGAAGATTAACAACATATTTCTGAAGAAAGAAATCGATATACTCTGACAACCGATTTGTCAAACTATTAAACCCTGCTATAATGGGACACCCTGGTGGTTTCTGTCAATCTTTATGGATCTTGGGCAAGTGATAGTAAAAGGGGATACTAGTGTGGTCAGGAAGTAAATAAGCTTACTGTAGGCTATAGATGGATCATTAGTAAGTTTTCTGTAATATTCATGGTCTAATAATATCCGTTTGGCCTCTAGTATATAATCATTGTAATTTTGCAAAACAATGCCCCCCACCCTTATCCGCTTGGCGGATTACCAGGTTAGTATTGTTCATAAGAGTATGAAGGGCCCTTTGTTCATTAGGTCATAATTTCTTTTGATTATGTTTACCAGTTTTCACTGTTTTTTTATATCCTCCATAACTAGTTGTTGATATAGATCCATGTAGGAGCATTCATCTTTAGGTGGATTAAAGGTAGAGATGAGTGCAAAGGGGGTATGTAAGACTTGCTCAAATAACTCATTAGATATATCGTCTGAGTATAAGGAATATAATCAAACCTTTTCCGGATCCATTGTGTATAACAAAATGGCAGTGCCTTCCAATTTCTTTTTTCTTAAGATATTTTGCAACAAAATATCTCTGTAAATTAAGCTTTCCCTGAGGTTGAAGGTCTCTCCTCTCTATGATTTGTTTGTTCTTGATATTGAGCAATAGGTATATGATTGGGGTCTTAATCTATCAGTGTCTCATATCTATTATGTGTAGCAATTTTATAATTATGTGTGCTACTATTTCCATCATTATGGGAAAATTGTTTGTTGTAATTCTGGTGGACTCTATTTTGATTACCATTATCATAATGGTGGCTATTGGACCCCCAAGCTGAATAGTTATCTCTATTGGTCCCCCCATGTGTTTGTTGTGGACCACTATTTCTCAATCTCAAATTGTTATTAGTAGGTGTGTTATGTTGATACTGATTGGTTGTTCTATTCTGTCTCCAATTAGAATGATACTCATTCCTGTACTGAGGTCCATGTCTAGCTGTTCTATGTGTCTGCCTATTATTGTTATTGAAAACTTTCCTATTATGTGGTGGTATTGTGACCAATTTGTTATCAGGATTTTCTTTTGTCTCACTATTAGATTTCTTATTATAGGTATATACCTTTCCATTTGCATAGTCTTCCTCGATAGTTTTGGAAACTATCCGTAGCTTTAATTGTGGCACTATTTAGCCTTTGATAGTCTTCATGTTCTTTGAAATTGCTTAGTTCCTTTTGTATTTGTTCAATTTCTACAGCTATTGTATCAACTAGGCGTTGTCTATGAGTTATCAAAAGATCTATCAATTTCAAAGAACAATCCTCTCTGATGGAGAACTATTTCTCCAACAATTTGTCATCGTTTTTGAAGGAAAATATTTTGAATATTCTTAAACCACTTGGTATTTGTTTTTTCTCCCTATACTTTTAAAGGGTGTCAAGGTCCCACCAATGTCTATGTTCTGATTTAATTAACTCCTCTAAACTAGAGAAGAGGCTTCCAATAGACTTGACTATTTCTTTCATGTAATTGGCAAGAGTTCATGAGCTAGTGACGTATAGGATGATATACATTCCTACCAGGAGGGGCAAAGTTTCCCAAACCTCAAAATGCCTATAAATACACCCCCCACCACACCCACAATTCAGTTTTACAAACTTTGCCTCCTATGGAGGTGGTGAAGTAAGTAGATTTCTACGTTGATATGCGCTTCTCAGCATGCTTAAGCCCGTTTTCCTCTCAGAGTGCAGTGAATGACAGAGGGATGTGAAGGGAGTATTACCTATTGAATGCAATGGTCATCCTAACGGGGATCTATTTTATAGGTTCTCTGTTTTCGGTCATAGAGATTCATCTCCTACCTCCCATTTCAGATCGACGATATACTCTTATATACCATTACCTCTGCTGATTCTCGTTTCAGTACTGGTTTGGCTATCTACTTTATGTAGATGAGTGTCTTTTGGTAAGTATATTTTATTTATGACACTCTCAGCTACGGTTTGGCACTTTATATGTAAAGTTCTAAATATATGTTTTATACTTATATTTGCCATGATTCATGTTAATCAGTATATTTCCTTCTTAAAGACTGTCAGTTTCATTTTTGGGAAATGCATATGAATAAAAAATTTTCCTTACCTGAAAAATTTTCAAATTGACTTTTCTTCTAAATTGCGGGCTGTTAGGCTTTCGGGAGCACAAAATGCTGTAATTTACTGCGTCATTTTTGGTGCAAGACTTTTTTGGCGCGAGAATTAGGTTTGTTGACGTTATGATGTCATTTCTGGCGTCTTAGTTGGCGCCGAGAGTTTTTACGTAGTTGCGTCATCTATGACGCTCGTGTTTGTTGCAGACGTTTTTGGCGCCAAAAAATATTTTGTCAATTGTGGGCGTCATACTTGGCGCCAGTTTTTTTTACATTTAAATCATTGTTTCTTTTTCTTCTGGTTTCCAGAGGCTTATTCTGTTTGCATGTTTTCCCATTCCTGAAACTGTCATATAAGGAATTTGATAATTTTGCTTTATATGTTGTTTTTTCTATTACATATTGCAAGATGTCTCAATCTGACCCTGTCTCAGAATCTACTTCTGGAATGCTGCTGCCTGATGTCGGTTCTACCAAAGCTAAGTGCATTTGTTGTAAACTTGTGGTAACTGTTCCTCCGGCTGTAGTTTGTGTTAGTTGTCATGATAAACTTTCAAAAGCAGACAATATTTCCATTAGTAGTAGTCCATTACCTGTTGTTGTTCCTTCAACATCTAATGTTCAGGATATTCCTGTTAATGTAAGAGAATTTGTTTCTAATTCTATTCAGAAGGCCCTGTCTTATACCACCTTCTAATAAAAATAAAAGGTCTTTTAAAACTTCTCATAAATTTGATGAATTTTTAAATGACCGCCAGCATTCTGATTTATCTATCTCTGATGAGGATCTATCTGGTTCAGAAGATTCTGCCTCAGATATTGACACTGACAACTCTTCATATTTATTTAAAATGGAGTTTATTTGTTCTTTATTAAAAGAGGTGTTGATTGCATTAGATATGGAGGAGTCTAGTCCTCTTGATATTCAAACCAGTAAACGTTTAAATTCGGTTTTTAAACCTCATGTAGTTATTCCAGAGGTTTTTCCAGTTCCTGACGCTATTTCAGATGTAATTTCTAGGGAATGGAATAGTTTGGGTACTTAATTTACTCCTTCTTCAAGGTTTAAGAGACTGTACCCTTTGCCGTCTGATAGATTGGAGTTTAGGGAAAAAATCCCCAAAGTTGATGGGGCTATCTCTACTCTTGCTAAACGTACTACTATTCCTATGGCAGATAGTACTTCTTTTAAAGATCCTTTAGATAGGAAGCTTGAATCTTATCTAAGGAAGGCTTATTTATGTTCAGGTCATCTTCTTAGGCCTGCTATTTCTTTGGCTGATGTTGCTGCGGCTTCAACTTTTTGGTTGGAGGCTTTAGCGCAACAAGTACCAGATCTTAATGCATATAGCATTGTTAAGCTAATCCAACATGCTAATAATTTCATTTGTGATGCCATTTTTTATATCATTAGAATTGATGTCAGGTATATATCTTTAGCTATTTTAGCTAGAAGAGCTTTATGGCTTAAATCTTGGAATGCAGATATGACTTCTAAGTCAACGTTGCTATCTCTTTCTTTCCAAGGTAATACATTGTTTGGTTCTCAGTTGGATTCTATAATTTCAACTGTCACTGGGGGGAAGGGAGCTTTTTTGCCTCAGGATAAAAAATCTAAAGGTAAATTTAGGGCTGCTAACCGTTTTCGTTCCTTTCGTCAGAATAAGGAGCAGAAGCCTGACCCTTCCCCTAAAGGAACAATTTCCAAGTGGAAGCCTTCTGCAGTCTGGAATAAATCCAAGCCTTTTAGAAAATCAAAACCAGCCCCCAAGTCCGCATGAAGGTGCGGCCCTCATTACAGCACAGCTGGTAGGGGGCAGACTACGATTTTTCAAAGATGTTTGGATCAATTCAATCCAGAATCATTGGATTCAGAACATTGTTTCTCAAGGGTACAGAATAGGTTTCAAAGTAAGACCGTCTGTGAGAAGTTTCTTTCTCTCACGCATTCCAGTGAACCCAGTAAAGGCTCAGGCTTTCCTGAAGTGTGTTTCAGACCTGGAGTCATCTGGGGTAATTGTGCCACTTCCATATCTGGAACGGGGTCTGGGGTTTTATTCAAATCTGTTCATTGTTCCAAAGAAAGAGAATTCTTTCAGACCAGTTCTGGATCTAAAAATTTTGAATCGTTATGTAAGAATACCAACATTCAAAATGGTGACTATAAGGACTTATTCTGCCTTTTGTTCAGCAAGGACATTATGTGTCCACAATAGACTTACAGGATGCTTATCTTCATATTCCGATTCATCCAGATCACTATCAGTTCCTGAGATTCTCTTTTCTAGACAAACATTACCAATTTGTTGCTCTTCCTTTTGGCCTAGCAACAGCTCCAAGGATCTTTTCAAAGGTTCTCAGTGCCCTACTCTCGGTAATAAGAGAGCGGGGTATTGCGGTGTTTCCTTATTTAAACAATATCTTGGTACTTGCTCAGTCTTTACATTCTGCAGAATCTCACACGAATCCACTAGTGTTGTTTCTTCAAAAACATGGTTGGAGGATCAATTTTCCAAAGAGTTCCTTGATTCCTCAGACAAGGGTAACCTTTTTAGGATTCCAAATAGATTCAGTATCCATGACTTTGTCTCTAACAGACAAAAGACGTGTGAAATTGGTTTCAGCTTGTCGGAACCTTCAGTCTCAGTCATTCCCTTCAGTAGCTATGTGCATGGAGGTTTTAGGTCTCATGACTGCAGCATCGGACGCGATCCCCTTTGCTCGTTTTCACATGAGACCTCTTCAGCTTTGTATGCTGAACCAATGGTGCAGGGATTATACAAGGATATCACAATTAATATCCTTAAATCCCAATACTCGACTATCTCTGACTTGGTGGTTAGATCACCATCGTATAGTTCAAGGGGCCTCTTTTCTTCGTCCAACCTGGACTATGATCACAACAGATGCGAGTCTTTCAGGTTGGGGAGCTGTCTGGGGGTCTCTGACAGCGCAGGGGATTTGGAAATCTCAAGAGGCGAGATTACCAATCAATATTTTGGAACTCCGTGCGATTTTCAGAGCTCTTCAGTCCTGGCCTCTTCTGAAGAGAGAACCATTTATTTTTTTTCAGACAGACAATGTCACATCCATGGCGTATGTCAATCATCAAGGTGGGACTCACAGTCCTCAAGCTATGAAAGAAGTATCTCGGATACTTGTATGGGCGGAATCCAGCTCCTGTCTAATCTCTGCGGTCCATATCCCAGGCATAGACAATTGGGAAGCGGATTATCTCAGTCGCCAGACTTTACATCCAGGAGAATGGTCTCTTCACCCAGATGTGTTTCTTCAGCTTGTTCAGATGTGGGGGTCTCCAGAAATAGATCTGATGGCTTCTCATCTAAACAGGAAACTTCCCAGGTATCTGTCCAGGTCCAGGGATCCTCAGGCGGAACAAGTGGATGCATTGTCACTTCCTTG
Source organism: Bombina bombina (assembly GCF_027579735.1). Classification (NCBI taxonomy): domain Eukaryota; kingdom Metazoa; phylum Chordata; class Amphibia; order Anura; family Bombinatoridae; genus Bombina; species Bombina bombina. The sequence goes on along the minus strand of NC_069502.1, from coordinate 545,453,893 downwards.
TAATTATCATCCTGCTTATATCTTTCCACCTCTAGTTCTTCTTCCAAGAGTGATTTCCAAAATCATAATGGAATGTTCATTTGTACTGCTGGTGGCTCCAGCATGGCCACACAGGTTTTGGTATGCGGATCTTGTTCGGATGTCCAGTTGCCAACCTTGGCCACTTCCGTTAAGGCCAGACCTTCTATCTCAAGGTCCGTTTTTCCATCAGGATCTCAAATCATTAAATTTGAAGGTATGGAGATTGAACGCTTAGTGCTTAGTCATAGAGGTTTCTCTGACTCAGTGATTAATACTATGTTGCAGGCTCGCAAATCTGTGTCTAGAAAGATTTACTACCGAGTTTGGAAGACTTACATTTCATGGTGTTCTTCTCATAAATTCTCTTGGCATTCTTTTAGAATTCCTAGAATTTTACAGTTTCTTCAGGATGGTTTGGATAAGGGTTTGTCTGCAAGTTCCTTGAAAGGACAAATCTCTGCTCTTTCTGTTCTATTTCACAGAAAAATTCCTAATCTTCCTGACATTTGTTGTTTTGTACAGGCTTTGGTTCGTATCAAGCCTGTCATTAAGTCAATTTCTCCTCCTTGGAGTCTTAATTAGGTTTTGAGAGCTTTACAGGCTCCTCCGTTTGAGCCTATTCATTCTCTGGACATTAAATTACTTTCTTGGAAAGTATTGTTTCTTTTGGCCATCTCTTCAGCTAGAGGAGTTTCTGAATTATCTGCTCTTTCTTGTGAATCTCCTTTTCTGATTTTTCATCAGGATAAGGCGGTTTTGCGGACTTCATTTAAATTTTTACCTAAAGTTGTGAATTCCAACAACATTAGTAGAGAAATTGTTGTCCCTTTGTTGTGTCCTAATCCTAAGAATTCTTTGGAAAGATCTTTACATTCTTTGGATGTGGTAAGAGCTTTGAAATATTATGTTGAAGCTACTAATGATTTCAGAAAGACTTCTAGTCTATTTGTTATCTTTTCTGGTTCTAGGAAAGGTCAGAAGGCTTCTGCGGCTTCTTTGGCTTCTTGGTTAAAGCTTTTGATTCATCATGCTTATTTGGAGTCGGGTAAATCCCCGCCTCAGAGGATTACGGCTCATTCTACTAGGTCAGTTTCTACTTCCTGGGCTTTTAAGAATGAAGCTTCTGTTGATCAGATTTGCAAAGCAACAACTTGGTCTTCTTTGGATACTTTTACTAAGTTCTACCATTTTGATGTTTTCTCTTCAGAAGCAGTTTTTGGTAGAAAAGTTCTTCAGGCAGCTGTTTCAGTTTGATTCTTCTGCTTATAATTTCAGTTTTTTTCATTATAAGATTTAAACTTTTGATTTGGGTTGTGGATTAATTTTTCAGCGGAATTGGCTGTCTTTATTTTTATCCCTCCCTCTCTAGTGACTCTTGCGTGGAGTTCCACATCTTGGGTATTGATATCCCATATGTCACTAGCTCATGGACTCTTGCCAATTACATGAAAGAAAGCATAATTTATGTAAGAACTTACCTGATAAATTCATTTCTTTCATATTGGCAAGAGTCCATGAAGCCCACCCTTTTTGTGGTGGTTATTATTTTTGTATAAAGCACAATTATTCCAATTCCTTGTTGATGCTTTTGCTCCTTTCTTATCACCCCACTTCTTGGCTATTCGTTAAACTGAATTGTGGGTGTGGTGGTGGGTGTATTTATAGGCATTTTGAGGTTTGAGAAACTTTGCCCCTCCTGGTAGGAATGTATATCCCATACGTCACTAGCTCATGGACTCTTGCCAATATGAAAGAAATGAATTTATCAGGTAAGTTCTTACATAAATTATGTTTTTTGGACCATCTGATTCTTGAGCAGTGGGGTTATGGGAGAGCCTCCTTGAGGATCTTTATAATGCAGAAAGCATGATGGGTATCTGTAAATATACTAATATCTAAAGGAACCAGCTGCCTCCCTCTATGCAAAGGATGTATGCAAAAACAATATAGAACAAGAGGTGAGGGGGCACTCTATTAATCTATATCTAATAGGGTGGAAAATTGTATATTAATATTGTATAATCAGCATAAAAACATTAAAATGTACATATGTAAAACAAATATTGATATATCATGTTAATCAAAGCATATAATCCAATGGTCAAGGATAGTGGTAGTCCCAAGATTCCCAATTAGGGTAACGGACCGCTAATGATGCGGTAAATCCAATATCACCAGATAATTGTCCGGATGTTGCTAAAGTAGAAAGAGATACCAGAGGGGTGCCTCATGTGTACATCAGTATATCAGGATGAATCAGTCAAATAGACAAACCTAAAGGGGTACTCACATTTAGCCCAAGTACACTTATGTACTGGTAGGAGCGGGCTGGTAGCTTGGGGTGTACCAGCTAACCCTCTCCCGGTAAAGATGAAACGATGCAGGAATGTCTTGCCACACTCTGTGTGTAGTAGATTCCAAAAGATGTAGTGTCAGGAGCAGTGGCTGAGCTGCTCAATAAGGTGCTGAACCGAAGCTTGTATAAAACAAGTTTGTTTATTAAAAGTAGATTAAAAAAGTAACAAGCAATGGTTACATATAATGCAACACGTTTCTCAGCCTTAGCATCGGCTGTTTCATCAGGCATAATGCACCTTCCAACTGACATACTATTTAAACCAAATCTAGCCAATAGTGAACAAGTACACACCCATTGTGGGCGTGTAAAAGTACATACATCATTAATTGATAACTAACAACAGTCATGTTATTAAAATAGATACAAAATAAATATATACAATATTATACAATATCAATTGCAGCATGAATTACAATTGTGGTACTACCCAAAAAGTGCATATCCATACACATATACAGTATATGGCAAGTTTTGATAAGGTGTGTGTGTATCCCAGATCTGTACATATACCATTTGACAAGCAACCATATAATATGAATAAATTCACAGCACTGGACACATGCACAGTCATCACTTCCATTGCACATAACATAACATACTCGTAATACGTATGCCCCTACTATATAGTCAGCTTACATGGTAGTAGAGACCATTTTGGATATTGGGCTTATAATCATTACGCTGATATTTTGCAGTACTTACAGTTAACAAATGTGGTCTTAGCTCTTTTGAGGTGGTGTACATATATTAATTTCTTTCATGTAATTAGCAAGAGTCCATGAGCTAGTGACGTATGGGATATACATTCCTACCAGGAGGGGCAAAGTTTCCCAAACCTTAAAATTCCTATAAATACACCCCTCACCACACCCACAATTCAGTTTTACAAACTTTGCCTCCTATGGAGGTGGTGAAGTAAGTTTGTGCTAGATTCTACGTTGATATGCGCTCCGCAGCAGGTTGGAGCCCAGTTTTCCTCTCAGCGTGCAGTGAATGTCAGAGGGATGTGAGGAGAGTATTGCCTGTTTGAATTCAATGATCTCCTTCTACGGGGTCTATTTCATAGGTTCTCTGTTATCGGTCGTAGAGATTCATCTCTTACCTCCCTTTTCAGATCGACGATATACTCTTATATATATACCATTACCTCTGCTGATTTTCGTTTCAGTACTGGTTTGGCTTTCTACAAACATGTAGATGAGTGTCCTGGGGTAAGTAAGTCTTATTTTCTGTGACACTCTAAGCTATGGTTGGGCACTTTTTTAATAAAGTTCTAAATATATGTATTCAAACATTTATTTGCCTTGACTCAGGATGTTCATTATTCCTTATTTTCAGACAGTCAGTTTCATATTTGGGATAATGCACTTGAATCAAATATTTTTCTTACCTTAAAAATTTGACTTTTTTCCCTGTGGGCTGTTAGGCTCGCGGGGGCTGAAAATGCTTCATTTTATTGCGTCATTCTTGGCGCGGACTTTTTTGGCGCAAAAAATCTTTTCTGTTTCCGGCGTCATACATGTCGCCGGAAGTTGCGCCATTTTTTGACGTTCTTTTGCGCCAAAAATGTCGGCGTTCCGGACGTGGCGTCATTTTTGGCGCCAAAAGCATTTAGGCGCCAAATAATGTGGGCGTCTTATTTGGCGCTAAAAAAAATATGGGCGTCGCTTTTGTCTCCACATTATTTAAGTCTCATTTTTTCTTTGCTTCTGGTTGCTAGAAGCTTGTTCCTTGGCATTTTTTCCCATTCCTGAAACTGTCATTTAAGGAATTTGATCAATTTTGCTTTATATGTTGTTTTTTCTCTTACATATTGCAAGATGTCTCACGTTGCATCTGAGTCAGAAGATACTTCAGGAAAATCGCTATCTGGTGCTGGAACTACCAAAGCTAAGTGTATCTGCTGTAAACTTTTGGTAGCTATTCCTCCAGCTGTTGTTTGTATTAATTGTCATGACAAACTTGTTAATGCAGATAATATTTCCTTTAGTAATGTACCATTACCTGTTGCAGTTCCATCAACATCTAATGTTCAGAATGTTCCTGATAACATAAGAGATTTTGTTTCTGAATCCATCAAGAAGGCTATGTCTGTTATTCCTCCTTCTAGTAAACATAAAAAATCTTTTAAAACTTCTCTTTATACAGATGAATTTTTAAATGAACATCATCATTCTGATTCTAATGACTCTTCTGGTTCAGAGGATTCTGTCTCAGAGGTTGATGCTGATAAATCTTCATATTTATTTAAAATGGAATTTATTCGTTCTTTACTTAAAGAAGTACTAATTGCTTTAGAAATTGAGGATTCTGGTCCTCTTGATACTAAATCTAAACGTTTAGATAAGGTCTTTAAATCTCCTGTGGTTATTCCAGAAGTTTTTCCTGTTCCTGGTGCTATTTCTGAAGTAATTTCCAGAGAATGGAATAATTTGGGTAATTCATTTACTCCTTCTAAACGTTTTAAGCAATTATATCCTGTGCCGTCTGACAGATTAGAATTTTGGGACAAAATCCCTAAAGTTGATGGGGCTATTTCTACCCTTGCTAAACGTACTACTATTCCTACGTCAGATGGTACTTCGTTAAGGATCCTTTAGATAGGAAAATTGAATCCTTTCTAAGAAAAGCTTATCTGTGTTCAGGTAATCTTCTTAGACCTGCTATATCATTGGCTGATGTTGCTGCAGCTTCAACTTTTTGGTTGGAAACTTTAGCGCAACAAGTAACAGATCATGATTCTCATAATATTATTATTCTTCTTCAACATGCTAATAATTTTTTCTGTGATGCCATTTTTGATATTATCAGAGTTGATGTCAGGTTTATGTGTCTAGCTATTTTAGCTAGAAGAGCTTTATGGCTTAAAACTTGGAATGCTGATATGTCTTCTAAATCGACTCTACTTTCCATTTCTTTCCAGGGTAACAAATTATTTGGTTCTCAGTTGGATTCTATTATCTCAACTGTTACTGGTGGGAAAGGAACTTTTTTACCACAGTATAAAAAATCTAAGGGTAAAAACAGGGCTAATAATCGTTTTCGTTCCTTTCGTTTCAACAAAGAACAAAAACCTGATCCTTCATCCTCAGGAGCAGTTTCAGTTTGGAAACCATCTCCAGTCTGGAATAAATCCAAGCCTTCTAGAAAAGCAAAGCCAGCTTCTAAGTCCACATGAAGGTGCGGCCCTCATTCCAGCTCAGCTGGTAGGGGGCAGGTTACATTTTTTCAAAGAAATTTGGATCAATTCTGTTCACAATCTTTGGATTCAGAACATTGTTTCAGAAGGGTACAGAATTGGTTTCAAGATAAGACCTCCTGCAAAGAGATTTTTTCTTTCCCGTGTCCCAGTAAATCCAGTGAAAGCTCAAGCATTTCTGAAATGTGTTTCAGATCTAGAGTTGGCTGGAGTAATTATGCCAGTTCCAGTTCTGGAACAGGGGCTGGGGTTTTATTCGAATCCAAAGAAGGACAATTCCTTCAGACCAGTTCTGGATCTAAAAATATTGAATCGTTATGTAAGGATACCAACGTTCAAAATGGTAACTGTAAGGACTATCTTGCCTTTTGTTCAGTAAGGGCATTATATGTCCACAATAGATTTACAGGATGCATATCTGCATATTCCGATTCATCCAGATCATTATCAGTTCCTGAGATTCTCTTTTCTGGACAAGCATTACCAGTTTGTGGCTCTGCCGTTTGGCCTAGGTACAGCTCCAAGAATTTTTACAAAGGTTCTTGGTGCCCTTCTGTCTGTAATCAGAGAACAGGGTATTGTGGTATTTCCTTATTTGGACGATATCTTGATACTTGCTCAGTCTTTACATTTAGCAGAATCTCATACGAATCGACTTGTGTTGTTTCTTCAAGATCATGGTTGGAGGATCAATTCACTAAAAAGTTCATTGATTCCTCAGACAAGGGTAACCTTTCTGGGTTTCCAGATAGATTCAGTGTCCATGACTCTGTCTTTGACAGACAAGAGACGTCTAAAATTGATTTCAGCTTGTCGAAACCTTCAGTCACAATAATTCCCTTCGGTAGCCTTATGCATGGAAATTCTAGGTCTTATGACTGCTGCATCGGACGCGATCCCCTTTGCTCGTTTTCACATGCGACCTCTTCAGCTCTGTATGCTGAATCAATGGTGCAAGGATTACACAAAGATATCTCAATTAATATCTTTAAAACCGATTGTACGACACTCTCTAACGTGGTGGACAGATCACTATCATTTAATCCAGGGGGCTTCTTTTGTTCTTCCGACCTGGACTGTAATTTCAACAGATGCAAGTCTTACAGGTTGGGGAGCTGTGTGGGGATCTCTGACGGCATAAGGAGTTTGGGAATCTCAGGAGGTGAGTTTACGATCAATATTTTGGAACTCCGTGCAATTTTCAGAGCTCTTCAGTCTTGGCCTCTTCTGAAGAGAGAATCGTTCATTTGTTTTCAGACAGACAATGTCACAACTGTGGCATACATCAATCATCAAGGAGGGACTCACAGTCCTCTGGCTATGAAAGAAGTATCTCGAATTCTGGTTTGGGCGGAATCCAGCTCCTGTCTAATCTCTGCGGTTCATATCCCAGGTATAGACAATTGGGAAGCGGATTATCTCAGTCGCCAAACGTTGCATCCAGGCGAATGGTCTCTTCACCCAGAGGTATTTCTTCAGATTGTTCAAATGTGGGAGCTTCCAGAAATAGATCTGATGGCGTCTCATCTAAACAAGAAACTTCCCAGGTATCTGTCCAGATCCTGGGATCCTCAGGCGGAAGCAGTGGATGCATTATCACTTCCTTGGAAGTATCATCCTGCCTATATCTTTCCGCCTCTAGTTCTTCTTCCAAGAGTAATCTCCAAGATTCTGAAGGAATGCTCGTTTGTTCTGCTGGTAGCTCCGGCATGGCCTCACAGGTTTTGGTATGCGGATCTTGTCCGGATGGCCTCTTGCCATCTGTGGACTCTTCCGCTAAGACCAGACCTTCTGTCGCAAGGTCCTTTTTTTCCATCAGGATCTCAAATCCTTAAATTCAAAGGTATGGAGATTGAACGCTTGATTTTTGGTCAAAGAGGTTTCTCTGACTCTGTGATTAATACTATGTTACAGGCTCGTAAATCTGTATCTAGAGAGATATATTATAGAGTCTGGAAGACTTATATTTCTTGGTGTCTTTCTCATCATTTTTCTTGGCATTCTTTTAGAATTCCGAGAATTTTACAGTTTCTTCAGGATGGTTTAGATAAAGGTTTATCCGCAAGTTCTTTGAAAGGACAAATCTCTGCTCTTTCTGTTCTTTTTCACAGAAAGATTGCTAATCTTCCTGATATTCATTGTTTTGTACAAGCTTTGGTTCGTATAAAACCTGTCATTAAGTCAATTTCTCCTCCTTGGAGTTTGAATTTGGTTCTGGGGGCTCTTCAAGCTCTTCCTTTTGAACCCATGCATTCATTGGACATTAAATTACTTTCTTGGAAAGTTTTGTTCCTTTTGGCGATCTCTTCTGCCAGAAGAGTCTCTGAATTATCCGCTCTTTCTTGTTAGTCTCCTTTTCTGATTTTTCATCAGGATAAGGCGGTGTGGCGAACTTCTTTTGAATTTTTACCTAAGGTTGTGAATTCCAACAACATTAGTAGAGAAATTGTGGTTCCCTCATTATGTCCTAATCCTAAGAATTCTAAGGAGAAATCGTTGCATTCTTTGGATGTTGTTAGAGCTTTGAAATATTATGTTGAAGCTACTAAGTCTTTCCGAAAGACTTCTAGTCTATTTGTTATCTTTTCCGGTTCTAGAAAAGGCCAGAAAGCTTCTGCCATTTCTTGGGCATCTTGGTTGAAATCTTTAATTCATCATGCCTATGTCGAGTCGGGTAAAACTCCGCCTCAAAGGATTACAGCTCATTCTACTAGGTCAGTTTTTACTTCCTGGGCATTTAGGAATGAAGCTTCGGTTGATCAGATTTGCAAAGCAGCAACTTGGTCCTCTTTGCATACTTTTACTAAATTCTACCATTTTGATGTATTTTCTTCTTCTGAAGCAGTTTTTGGTAGAAAAGTACTTCAGGCAGCGGTTTCAGTTTGAATCTTCTGCTTATGTTTTCATTAAACTTTATTTTGGGTGTGGATTATTTTCACCAGGAATTGGCTGTCTTTATTTTATCCCTCTCTCTCTAGTGACTCTTGCGTGGAAAGATCCACATCTTGGGTAGTCATTATCCCATACGTCACTAGCTCATGGACTCTTGCTAATTACATGAAAGAAAACATAATTTATGTAAGAACTTACCTGATAAATTCATTTCTTTCATATTAGCAAGAGTCCATGAGGCCCACCCTTTTTTTGTGGTGCTTATGATTTTTTTGTATAAAGCACAATTATTCCAATTCCTTATTTTATATGCTTTCGCACTTTTTTCTTATCACCCCACTTCTTGGCTATTCGTTAAACTGAATTGTGGGTGTGGTGAGGGGTGTATTTATAGGCATTTTAAGGTTTGGGAAACTTTGCCCCTCCTGGTAGGAATGTATATCCCATACGTCACTAGCTCATGGACTCTTGCTAATATGAAAGAAATGAATTTATCAGGTAAGTTCTTACATAAATTATGTTTTATCACCATATTGTTTCCTAATAAAATGTGAACGATCATAGAAAACGCTATGTGAGGGCGTGCATTGTTCGACCTATAGCAGCTGATAATATCCCACAATCGTAAAAAACTTTTTTTTTTTTACGGACTAGGTCCAATGATCATTTTATGACTCACTATGTTTAACCAATAGTATGGTGCTCAGCATGTGACGTGTAACATAGAGCATGTAATGAAAGGGCCTAATAATAACCCACAACCGTGATGCTTTTTTATTTTACGGACTAAATCCAATTGTCATTTTATGACTCACTATACTTAACCAATGCACTATGTGTTTAATTATAATATCTTTACCTCCTGACACCAGTATTAAAATGATTATAAATAAATACTGGAAAATGAAACAACACTTGGATATAACTTTAGAATCAAAATATGGATTTTATTCAAATATCTTTATAGAACCAAGAAGAGAGGCTACTTTTCTGCCTGTTTTTGGATCTCAAAATATTAATCAAATTGATTAAAGCTCCTACTATCAAGATGGAGACAGTTCATACTTTACTTACTTTAGTGCAGGAGGGTCAGATTATGTCTTCAATAAACTAAAGATACTTATTTGCATATCCCACAAGGATCATGTCAAGTTCCTGAGATTTGTTTTTCTACACAGGCATTTTCAGTTTTTGATCCTCCCTTTCGGTCTGGCTACAGTTCACAGAGTGTTTATAAAATTACTTAAGAGTTTTGTTGTCTGTTGTTCTAGCTCAATGAATTTCTGTAGTTCCTTACTTGGATAACCTTCTAGTTCAGGCTCATTCTTTTCATTTGGGTGTGTATCACACTCAGATAGTACTAGTAAGCTTCTTAACTCCAGAGAGCCATCTGTCTTTCTTTCATGTAATTAGCAAGGGTCCATGAGCTAGTGACGTATGGGATATACATTCCTACCAGGAGGGGCAAAGTTTCCCAAACCTCAAAATGCCTATAAATACACCCCTCACCATACCCACAATTCAATTTTACAAACTTTGCCTCCCATGGAGGTGGTGAAGTAAGTTTGTGCTAGATTCTACGTTGATATGCGCTTCGCAGCAGGCTGAAGCCCGGTTTTCCTCTCAGAGTGCAGTGAATGTCAGAGGGATGTGAAGAGAGTATTGCCTATTTGAATACCATGGTCTTCCTCTAGGGGATCTATTTCATAGGTTCTCTGTTATCGGTCGTAGAGATTTCTTCTCCTACCTCCCTTTTCAGATCGACGATATACTCTTATATACCATTACCTCTACTGATTCTCGTTTCAGTACTGGTTTGGCTATTTACTATATGTAGATGAGTGTCTTGGGGTAAGTAAGTCTTATTTCTATTCATGACACTCTAAGCTATGGTTGGGCAACAGATTGAAGTTGCAACAGGCCTGTGCCCTTTTGCAGATGTACTTCTCCCTTCCGTTGCTTAGTGCATGGAAATTGGGGGTCTCATGGTCTCTGAATTTGACGGCATGGTAATTGAACGCCTAGTTCTGTCTCAGAGAGGATTTTCTGACAAGGTTATTGACACCTTAATTCAGGCTAGGAAACCTGTTACCAGACATATTTATCGTATCTCTTACTCAAAGTTAGACTCAGCAGGGCAAGCTTGTCATTTCCTAGGTGAATGTAGACTGGAGACACTGCAGCCTCCTCTCTTAGTATTCCAATCCAATAATATGTCACAGCACCATTATAAAAACACTTCTTTATTCCTTTATGGCAAAAAGGAATGTGTTGGCCTTCTTGGCCTTTGTCATGTCAATAACACGCTCCTCTATAAATTATGTATTTTTTTATGTTTTGTTTTATTGGAGTAAATTAAAGAAATTTGGAACAGCAAATGGATCGCTATCACTTTGTTATTTATGCTCCTCTATAAAGACACACTTAATTACGCAATATGTGTAAATACACATATTAACACATAAATATATATATGTATATAATCATATACATATATATTTACAATCTGCTGCCCATTGCTGTGTGACTTACCCCCTTCGCTGCGCTAGTTCTCATACCGTGCATTTTGACAGTTTTTCACAGCTAGGGCAGTTTTAGTTCATCTTTGCTATATAGATAACATTGTGCTCACTCTCATGGAGGGATTTATGAGTCAGCGCTGATTGGCTAAAATATAAATCTGACAAAAGAACTGAAATAAGGGGGCTATCTGCAGAGGCTTGGATACAAGGTAATCACAGAGGTAAAAAGGGTATTCATATAACCATGTTAGTTATGCAAATCTGGGGAATGGGTAATAAAGGGATTATCTATATTTTTAAACCATAAACATTTTCAAGTAGACTGTCCCTTTAAACAAAATAAGTTATTTGCATATTAAAGAGCACTATTATTAAATAAAAAATATTTTTTGCATGAAAAAGATGATAGACTTTGAATCAAATTGTCAAGCTTATTCCAAGTACAGTACTGTGCTAATGTTTTAAGCATGTGTGAAAAATGCTATAATGTAAGAATACTCACAAAAATAGACATGCTAATAATTTATTTTTACCATTAACAAAATACAAAGTGAGTGAATAGAATAAAAATCTAAATCAAATCAATATTTGGTGTGTCCCTTTGCCTTCAAAAGAGTGCAGTCAGAGATTTTGTAAACAATTATATGAAACAGTTGCTAATGATCATCAACCTAATATGTAGATTGAAACACAATCATTAACTGAAACAGAAACAGCTGTGTAGGAGGAATACGTTGCTGAAGACAGTTTAATGTCAAAAGTCATACACCATTGCAAGACCCAACACAAGGTAATTATACTGCATCAGCAAGGTCTCTCTCAGGCAGAAATTTCAAGGCAGGGGTTTCCAAATGTACTGTCCAAGTTCTTGCGAAGAAGCACAAATAAACGGCCGACTTTGAGGACCGTAGATGTTTATGCTTATTTTCTTTTACAATCAGAACATGCCTAGCAGTGCCAACATCTCGAAATTAGCAGAAACCAGTGGTCCACACATCTACTGTGTCAGAAGTCTTTCCAGAAGTGGTCTTCATGGAAGACTTGAGGACAAAAAGCTATACCTCTGATGTGGAAACAAGGCCAAGCAACTCAACTATGCACGAAAACACAGGAACTGGAGCTCAGAAAAATGCCAGAAGGTGCTCTTGACTGATGAGTCAATTTTTTAAATATTAGTCTGTAGCAGAAGGCAGTTTATTCGCCGAAGGACTGGAGAGCGATACAAGAATGAGTGTCTGCAGGCAACAAAGAAGCATGATGGAGGTTACTTGCAACTTTGGGGATGCATTTCTGCAAATAGAGTTGGGGTTTCCTGAATGCTGAGAAGTAAAGGCAGATACTTATCCATCATGCAATACCACAGGAAGGCATCTGATTGGCCCCAAATGTATTCTGCAGCATGACAACAACCCCAAGCATACAGCCAAAGTCATTAAGAACGATCATCAGCATAAAGAAGAACAAGGAGTCCTTTAAGTGAAGATATTCCCCCCACAGAGTCCTGATCTCAACATCATCGAGTCTGTTTAGGATTTAATGACTTTTATAAATTCTCCAAGATGTTTAGAACATCCTTCCTGCCAAGTTCCTTAATAAACTCCTTAAACTTCCTTAAAGAAGAAATGATGCTGTTTTGAAGGCAAAGGATGATCACACCAAATATTGAATTGATTTAAATTTTTCTTCTGTTCACTCACTTTGCATTTTGTTATTACTATTAGCTATTAACATTTTTATTTTTGAAAGCGTTCTTACTTTACAGCATTTTTCCACAACTACCTAAAAACTTTTGCTCAGTGGTGGACAATGGAAAGCCTTGAAAGTAATAAATCATTTGCTTGTATCACAGGAATATCAATTAAACATTGTAATACATTTTAAATGCCTTCTTTTAGATTAAACAAAGAAATAAATGACTTTACTGTTCCATTAGCACCAAACTAAAATTTTGCATTAAGCTCATTTGATCTTGATCAATAAAGAAAGTTATACATTTGAATCTATGTGCCAAGATTGCCATTAGTAACATAATCACTGAAATGGTTTTAAAATAAGTTAGGTAATTGCTGAGTAATAGAGATCTGATGGTATCAAATGGTATGAATCAATAAGTTTAGGAGGTATAAGTATTTTATGATATTCTGTTTGGAATCCATTAAGTGATTTGTTAAACCTTTATCACTACATGTACTGTAACTACACCAGGAGTGATAAGGCTGATAAGAATATGTAGAACTAAGTTTCAACTCTCTCCTCTGGAATCCTGCTCCTACCTCACTGTTGAAAAGATTGCACATAAATGAAACTAATTGCTATGCCACACCCCAATACCTATGTCTCTTCCAATAACTGCTCCTGCTGCAATACCCTGCAGGTCCTGTAATGCTATAGAGGGCGATATATCAAGTCCTTTATTTCTCCAACATAGGTGTGTCCGGTCCACGGCGTCATCCTTACTTGTGGGATATTCTCCTCCCCAACAGGAAATGGCAAAGAGCCCAGCAAAGCTGGTCACATGATCCCTCCTAGGCTCCGCCTACCCCAGTCATTCTCTTTGCCGTTGTACAGGCAACATCTCCACGGAGATGGCTTAGAGTTTTTTAGTGTTTAACTGTAGTTTTTCATTATTCAATCAAGAGTTTGTTATTTTCAAATAGTGCTGGTACGTACTATTTACTCAGAAACAGAAAAGAGATGAAGAATTCTGTTTGTATGAGGAAAATGATTTTAGCAACCGTAACTAAAATCCATGGCTGTTCCACACAGGACTGTTGAGAGCAATTAACTTCAGTTGGGGGAACAGTTTGCAGTCTCTTGCTGCTTGAGGTATGACACATTCTAACAAGACGATGTAATGCTGGAAGCTGTCATTTTCCCTATGGGATCCGGTAAGCCATGTTTATTACGATTGTAAATAAGGGCTTCACAAGGGCTTATTTAAACTGTAGACTTTTTTTGGGCTAAATCGATTGATATTAACACTTATTTAGCCTTGAGGAATCATTTATTCTGGGTATTTTGATTTAATAATATCGGCAGGCACTGTTTTAGACACCTTATTCTTTAGGGGCTTTCCCAAAGCATAGGCAGAGTCTCATTTTCGCGCCGGTGTTGCGCACTTGTTTTTGAGAGGCATGGCATGCAGTCGCATGTGAGAGGAGCTCTGATACTTATAAAAGACTTCTGAAGGCGTCATTTGGTATCGTATTCCCCTTTGGGTTTGGTTGGGTCTCAGCAAAGCAGATACCAGGGACTGTAAAGGGGTTTAAAGCTTAAAACGGCTCCGGTTCCGTTATTTTAAGGGTTAAAGCTTCCAAAATTGGTGTGCAATATTTTCAAGGCTTTAAGACGCTGTGGTGAAAATTTGGTGAATTTTGAACAATTCCTTCATGTTTTTTCGCAATTGCAGTAATAAAGTGTGTTCAGTTTAAAATTTAAAGTGACAGTAACGGTTTTATTTTAAAACGTTTTTTGTACTTTCTGATCAAGTTTATGCCTGTTTAACATGTCTGAACTACCAGATAGACTGTGTTCTGAATGTGGGGAAGCCAGAATTCCTATTCATTTAAATAAATGTGATTTATGTGATAATGACAATGATGCCCAAGATGATTCCTCAAGTGAGGGGAGTAAGCATGGTACTGCATCATTCCCTCCTTCGTCTACACGAGTCTTGCCCACTCAGGAGGCCCCTAGTACATCTAGCGCGCCAATTCTCCTTACTATGCAACAATTAACGGCTGTAATGGATAATTCTGTCAAAAACATTTTAGCCAAAATGAACCCTTGTCAGCGTAAGCGTGGCTGCTCTGTTTTAGTTACTGAAGAGCATGACGACGCTGATATTAATATCTCTGAAGGGCCCCTAACCCAATCTGAGGGGGCCAGGGAGGTTTTGTCTGAGGGAGAAATTACTGATTTAGGGAACATTTCTCAGCAGGCTGAATCTGATGTGATTACATTTAAATTTAAATTGGAACATCTCCGCATTTTGCTTAAGGAGGTATTATCCACTCTGGATGATTGTGAAAATTTAGTCATCCCAGAGAAACTATGTAAAATGGACAAGTTCCTAGAGGTGCCGGGGCTCCCAGAAGCTTTTCCTATACCCAAGCGGGTGGCGGACATTGTTAATAAAGAATGGGAAAGGCCCGGTATTCCTTTCGTCCCTCCCCCCATATTTAAAAAATTGTTTCCTATGGTCGACCCCAGAAAGGACTTATGGCAGTCAGTCCCCAAGGTCGAGGGAGCGGTTTCTACTTTAAACAAACGCACCACTATTCCCATAGAGGATAGTTGTGCTTTCAAAGATCCTATGGATAAAAAATTAGAAGGTTTGCTTAAAAAGATGTTTGTTCAGCAGGGTTACCTTCTACAACCCATTTCATGCATTGTCCCTGTCACTACAGCCGCATATTTCTGGTTTGATGAACTGCTTAAGGTGCTCGATAGTGACTCTCCTCCTTATGAGGAGATTATGGACAGAATCAATGCTCTCAAATTGGCTAATTCTTTCACTCTAGACGCCTCTTTGCAATTGGCTAAGTTAGCGGCTAAGAACTCTGGGTTTGCTATTGTGGCGCGCAGAGCGCTTTGGTTGAAATCTTGGTCGGCTGATGCGTCTTCCAAGAACAAGCTACTAAACATTCCTTTCAAGGGGAAAACGCTGTTTGGTCCTGACTTGAAAGAGATTATCTCTGATATCACTGGGGGTAAGGGCCACGCCCTTCCTCAGGATCGGCCCTTCAAGGCAAAAAATAGACCTAATTTTCGTCCCTTTCGTAAAAACGGACCAGCCCAAGGTGTTACGTCCTCTAAGCAAGAGGGTAATACTTCTCAGGCCAAGCCAGCTTGGAGACCAATGCAAGGCTGGAACAAGGGAAAGCAGGCCAAGAAACCTGCCACTGTTACCAAGACAGCATGAAATATTGGCCCCCGATCCGGGACCGGATCTGGTGGGGGGCAGACTCTCTCTCTTCGCTCAGGCTTGGGCAAGAGATGTTCTGGATCCCTGGGCGCTAGAAATAGTCTCCCAGGGTTATCTTCTGGAATTCAAGGGACTTCCCCCAAGGGGGAGGTTCCACAAGTCGCAGTTGTCTTCAGACCACATAAAAAGACAGGCGTTCTTACATTGTGTAGAAGACCTGTTAAAAATGGGAGTGATTCATCCTGTTCCATTAAGAGAACAAGGGATGGGGTTCTACTCCAATCTGTTCATAGTTCCCAAAAAAGAGGGAACGTTCAGACCAATCCTAGATCTCAAGATCTTAAACAAATTTCTCAAGGTCCCATCGTTCAAGATGGAAACCATTCGAACTATCCTTCCTTCCATCCAGGAAGGTCAATTTATGACCACGGTGGATTTAAAGGATGCGTATCTACATATTCCTATCCACAAGGAACATCATCGGTTCCTAAGGTTTGCATTCCTGGACAAACATTACCAGTTCGTGGCGCTTCCTTTCGGATTAGCCACTGCTCCAAGGATTTTCACAAAGGTACTAGGGTCCCTTCTAGCGGTGCTAAGACCAAGGGGCATTGCAGTAGTACCTTACCTGGACGACATTCTGATTCAAGCGTCGTCCCTTCCTCAAGCAAAGGCTCACACGGACATTGTCCTGGCCTTTCTCAGATCTCACGGCTGGAAAGTGAACGTGGAAAAGAGTTCTCTATCCCCGTCAACAAGGGTTCCCTTCTTGGGAACAATTATAGACTCCTTAGAAATGAGGATCTTTCTAACAGAGGCCAGAAAAACAAAGCTTCTGGACTCTTGTCGGATACTTCATTCCGTTCCTCTTCCTTCCATAGCTCAGTGCATGGAAGTGATCGGGTTGATGGTGGCGGCGATGGACATAGTTCCTTTTGCGCGCATTCATCTAAGACCATTACAACTGTGCATGCTCAGTCAGTGGAATGGGGACTATACAGACTTGTCTCCGAAGATACAAGTAAATCAGAGGACCAGAGACTCACTCCGTTGGTGGCTGTCCCTGGACAATCTGTCTCAAGGGATGATGTTCCACAGACCAGAGTGGGTCATTGTCACGACCGACGCCAGTCTGATAGGCTGGGGCGCGGTCTGGGGATCCCTGAAAGCTCAGGGTCTTTGGTCTCGGGAAGAATCTCTTCTACCGATAAATATTCTGGAACTGAGAGCGATATTCAATGCGCTCCAGGCCTGGCCCCAGCTTGCGAGGACCAGGTTCATTCGGTTTCAATCAGACAACATGACGACTGTTGCGTACATCAACCATCAGGGGGGAACAAGGAGTTCCCTAGCGATGGAAGAAGTAACCAAAATTATTCTTTGGGCGGAGTCTCACTCCTGCCACCTGTCTGCTATCCACATCCCAGGAGTGGAAAATTGGGAAGCGGATTTTCTGAGTCGTCAGACATTGCATCCGGGGGAGTGGGAACTCCATCCGGAAATCTTTGCCCAAGTCACTCACCTGTGGGGCATTCCAGACATGGATCTGATGGCCTCTCGTCAGAACTTCAAAGTTCCTTGCTACGGGGCCAGATCCAGGGATCCCAAGGCGGCTCTAGTGGATGCACTAGTAGCACCTTGGACCTTCAAACTAGCTTATGTGTTCCCGCCATTTCCTCTCATCCCCAGGCTGATAGCCAGGATCAAGCAGGAGAGGGCGTCGGTGATCTTGATAGCTCCTGCGTGGCCACGCAGGACTTGGTATGCAGATCTGGTGAATATGTCATCGGCTCCACCTTGGAAGCTACCTTTGAGACGAGACCTTCTTGTTCAGGGTCCGTTCGAACATCCGAATCTGGTTTCACTCCAGCTGACTGCGTGGAGATTGAACGCTTGATTTTATCGAAGCGAGGATTCTCAGATTCTGTGATCGATACTCTTGTTCAGGCCAGAAAGCCTGTGACTAGAAAGATTTACCACAAAATTTGGAAAAAATATATCTGTTGGTGTGAATCTAAAGGATTCCCTTGGGACAAGGTTAAGATTCCTAGGATTCTATCCTTCCTTCAAGAAGGATTGGAAAAAGGATTATCTGCAAGTTCCCTGAAGGGACAGATTTCTGCCTTGTCGGTATTACTTCACAAAAAGCTGGCAGCTGTGCCAGATGTTCAAGCCTTTGTTCAGGCTCTGGTTAGAATCAAGCCTGTTTACAAACCTTTGACTCCTCCTTGGAGTCTCAATTTAGTTCTTTCAGTTCTTCAGGGGGTTCCGTTTGAACCCTTACATTCCGTTGATATTAAGTTATTATCTTGGAAAGTTTTGTTTTTAGTTGCGATTTCTTCTGCTAGAAGAGTCTCAGAATTATCTGCTCTGCAGTGTTCTCCTCCTTATCTGGTGTTCCATGCAGATAAGGTGGTTTTACGTACTAAACCTGGTTTTCTTCCAAAAGTTGTTTCTAACAAAAACATTAACCAGGAGATTATCGTACCTTCTCTGTGTCCAAAACCAGTTTCAAAGAAGGAACGTTTGTTGCACAATTTGGATGTTGTTCGCGCTCTAAAATTCTATTTAGATGCTACAAAGGATTTTAGACAAACATCTTCCTTGTTTGTTGTTTATTCAGGTAAAAGGAGAGGTCAAAAAGCAACTTCTACCTCTCTCTCGTTTTGGATTAAAAGCATCATCAGATTGGCTTACGAGACTGCCGGACGGCAGCCTCCCGAAAGAATCACAGCTCATTCCACTAGGGCTGTGGCTTCCACATGGGCCTTCAAGAACGAGGCTTCTGTTGATCAGATATGTAGGGCAGCGACTTGGTCTTCACTGCACACTTTTACCAAATTTTACAAGTTTGATACTTTTGCTTCTTCTGAGGCTATTTTTGGGAGAAAGGTTTTGCAAGCCGTGGTGCCTTCCATTTAGGTGACCTGATTTGCTCCCTCCCTTCATCCGTGTCCTAAAGCTTTGGTATTGGTTCCCACAAGTAAGGATGACGCCGTGGACCGGACACACCTATGTTGGAGAAAACAGAATTTATGTTTACCTGATAAATTTCTTTCTCCAACGGTGTGTCCGGTCCACGGCCCGCCCTGGTTTTTTTAATCAGGTCTGATATTTTATTTTCTTTAACTACAGTCACCACGGTACCATATGGTTTCTCCTATGCAAATATTCCTCCTTAACGTCGGTCGAATGACTGGGGTAGGCGGAGCCTAGGAGGGATCATGTGACCAGCTTTGCTGGGCTCTTTGCCATTTCCTGTTGGGGAGGAGAATATCCCACAAGTAAGGATGACGCCGTGGACCGGACACACCGTTGGAGAAAGAAATTTATCAGGTAAACATAAATTCTGTTTCCCCTCTCATATCACTTTTTAGCAAAAATGCTTCTAGTAAAATGTATTGTTGGTTTTCAGCAGCATACGCACATATGCTGTGAAGGCTTTTGCACCAGTATTCAAGCTCAGACAACTGTCAGTCGTGTGTGTGTGTTGTGTCTGTTAAGACTTAATTTGTGTCATACAAGCCACTGCTCGCTCTTTTAGAAGGGGTGGTGTTTGAATTCTGGTGCACAGTACACTCATGGCATATGTGCATATGCTACTAAAAAAACAGTAATAACTGAAGTATATTAAAAAAATCTTCAATTTAAAATTGAAATGGAACCATGGAAATTTCAAATTTTACCTTTCTATACCTTTAATGCTTTTCTCTTACATGTAACATCTGTTTTTGGTTCATGGGTCTCTAACTCATCTTTCAACTTATTTCTTAAAGGGACAGTCTACAATAGAATCTTTATAGATAGATAATAGATAATTTTATTACCCATCCCCCCGTTTTGCACAACCAACACAGTTATATTAATATAATTTTTACCTCTGTGATTACCTTGTTTCTAAGCATCTTCTGACAGCCCCCTCATCACATGACTATGACTATTTAAAATCTACTGAGTTGCATATAGTACTGGGTTGTGCTAACTCTTAAATAACTTCCCGGGCATGAACACATTGTTATCTATGTGGCTCACATGAACTATCAGTCTCCTGTTGTGAAAAGCAAACACAAAAGCATGTGATTAAGAGGCTGTCAATAGAGCCTTTGAAACAGGCAGCAATTTAGAGGTTTAAATGTTAAAAAGTATATTAATCTAACAATGGTGGTTGGGCAAAGCAGGGGAATGGGTAGTAAAGGCATTGTCTATCTTTTTAAACAATAACAATTTTGGTGTAGACTGTCCCTTTAACATAGGCACCTTTCCTGACCCTTGCAAATATGCTGTTTACAGAATATCATCCTCTATTATCCTCTCCAAGCTATTTTGAATGATTAATTTAGGATCTCCGAACATAAAAATGTACTTGCTGCTAAAGCAAAGGGCCACTTCTCCTTTCTTACCCTTTTGTTATCCGAGACATAGTCCTTCTGTATCCAATAACTTTAGCTTCCTTCAGTTATACACCCTCCGGTTCTTTGCCACCCTCAGTAGACGTTCACCAAGGCTCACTCTTGGATTTCAGTATCACCTCCATGCTCAGGACAGACAACTGTATCGGTCTTCCCCAGATATATCAACAACTGAGCTTACTCCCCCCACCCATCCACTACATGCCTCAAACCATAATTCTCACTTGTATGGGATCAATCTATTTTCACCTCTACCCAGGTCTGCGGTCTTTTACTCGTTATATCCGTACCTTTACTAGTTCTTGCTGATCTCAGCTATATAATATCTCAATAAGTTTATCTTTCCTTACCCAAAACATTACTAAATTGTTAACTGACATCTTGCCTGACATTAAGAACATGCATGTTTGTTGCCTTCCCCTCTATCTATCCATGCCTCTGTCAGATTCAGTCATCCTACTTGACAATTGTCAGCCATAGTTTTCTCACTGACCCTCCTCTCCTGCTGATGGTTATTAAAGGAAAGGCCTTCCCCCAGACAATGGTTTGTTGAGGGAAATTCTGTGCTTTCTCTACACTAAACTACACTATGAGGCCCATTTATCACGCTCCGTATGGAGCTTGTGGGCCCTTGTTTAAAGACCCCTGCTCCATAACCTGTCTGCCTGCTCTGAGCAGGCGGACAGGAATCGCCACAATTCATTCCGATCGAGTACGACCAGGTTGATTGACACCCCCTGCTGGCGGCCGATTGACCGTGAGTCTGCAGGGGGCGGCGTTGCACCAGCAGCTCTTGTGACCTGCTGGTGCAATGCTGAATACGGAGAGCGTATTGCTCTCCCCATTCAGCGAGGTCTTGCGGACCTGATCCACACTGTCGGATCAGGTCCGCAAGACCTTTGATACATAGACCTCTATAGCTTTGGGGGGGGTAACAAGATTTTATCCTAAATATTATTTTTTCTGGGGAAAACATCACTCACACAACAAGATTAAAACACAAACACTAGTAAGGCCTTGTTTTTGTATTCATCCTGAACACAAATACCTCCTCAAGTTTCAATGTATTTGATTTGGGAGTAGTTTGCTGTATGTATCCTTTTGTTTCTTCTGTAAGTCCTTTTGAGATACCTTTTGATCCCCTTTTCCTCCAACGATTGACATTTACTTTATCAAATAACTGTTCTATGATTCATGTTTTTGGTTATGTAAATTTACTCTTAAAAATCTTAATAAAACAGTTATAAAAGGAGAGACCTTCCAGTGGGGCTTCACTAAAGTTTGAGCAGTGCCCATAGGTATGATGGTCATTAACGGGATATGAAACCCACATTTTTTCTTTCATGATTCAGATAGAGCATGCAATTTTAAGACACTTTTAAATCAACTTCTATTTTCAAATGTACTTTGTTTTCTTAGTATCCCTTGTTGAAAAGGAATATGCACATATCCTACAGTAGTGGGATCTAGCTGCTTATTGGTGCCTGCACACATTTGTCTCTTGTGATTGGCTTACTAGATATGTTCATCTAGCTGCCATGAGTGCAATGCTGTTCCTTCAGCAAAGGATAATAAGATAATCAAGCAAATTTGATAATTGAAGTAAATTGAAAAGCTGTTTACTATTGTATGTTCTATCCAAACCATGAAAGAGAACTTTGGGGTTTCCTGTCCCTTTAAGCCATGTTCTAATTTACTCCTATTATCAATGTTTCTTCGATCTCTTGGTATCTGTATTTGACAAAGCAAGTTTGGTTCAGAACTTGAGTAGCACTTGCTGATTAGTGGCTAAAAAAAATATATGAATTTTACTGCTTGTAAATTGTTTTGCTTTAAAAAGTTGTTTGCATGAAGCAGAACAAACATAATTAGCGGTACATGTTTGTTTACTAATTCTAAATCTGGTATGTTGTTGTTATCATCTATTTATTAACAGCTAACACATTCCGCGGAGCTGTGCCAATAGATTACATAACATTTACAGAATACAATTATAGTCTGTAAATCGGAAGATGGCAATGCAATTGTGATAAGCACCAAATGCTGTTATAGGTCTTGTTTAAAACAAAAGGGATAGGAAACCCAAATGTTTTCTTTCATGATTCAGATAGAGCATGCAATTTTAAGCCACTTTCTAATTTACTCCTATTATCAATTTTTCTTCATTCTCTTGGTATCTTTATTTTAAAAGCAAGTGATACTCAGGGTGCTGAACCAAAAATGGGCCGGCTCCTAAGCTTACATGCCAGCTTTTCAAATAAAGATACCAAGAGAACGAAGAAAACTTGATAATAGGAGTAAATTAGAAAGTTGCTTAAAATTGCCTGCTGTATCTGAATCATGAAAGAAAAAAAATCTGGATTTCATATCCCTTTAATATAAAAGAGTTTTATAGATGTTAAAGAATTTGATGGTTAGAAAATGTAACAAGCTAATTTAGATATTTGGGCTAATGCTGTGCTGGTTGGTGGTCACTAGGCTAATTATTTATGGGGATTAATTGTGGTAGTTAAAAAAAAGGTCGACAGGAAATGCATAGTGTACTGGGTAAATGTCATTTGACCAAATGTCTGCCTTATCATATCTCAGAGGAAAAGTGCAATCATTATCTTCATTCTCAACAACACACTTAGATAATTGTCTTATTGCTATGACAATAGGTCAGAAATCTCCCTTCCCAACCCATTCTTGCTATTATAACACATGTATTATAGCCTTTAAATGGTGATGTTTGATATTTCACTGGTAGCCAGTTTGGATGACAAAGAGTTTGAGAAATTGCATAAAAATGCCTGCTTTACTTAAAAACAAATAACGTGAGAAAAATACATCATATTTAGATTTGTAATGAAGCCTGAAGATTGACAGGAAGCCTTAAGCATATTGCTAGCACAGCATCAAACAGCAAAATGGAATGCCATGTCAAGAAATTCTCAAGGAACACCAGGAGACAAGGACATTAATTAACACCCTAGTGGGTTGATTAAAATGCAGAAATTACTAAATGGAAGTGAGCTCCAAAAACTATCGAGACAATATCCTAAAGGCAACACAATACAATTCAGATAATTTGGGTTATTATGCAATTAAATTTTCTTATGTGATAGAAGAAAATAAAAATAGCTTCACATAAGTTGTAGAGGGCTATAACTTAATGGGGGATTTCAGTTTAAATGTTCACCAAATCCCTGATTAATTACATTTAATAGCAATTATATTTGTAATTTTATATGGTCTTTCATTTACAGCTTTAGATGATTATTTTTAGTGGGTGTAATTAGAATTTTCTTTCTAATGTATTTTAGTAATGAGATTACATACCACTTGGGTTTGATAATATAATACACTGCACTTAATACTACATAAATTGTACCATGTTCTATATTATAAGGGACATATGGGTCATTGATCTTGGAGCATATTATTTATTCAGAATTATCAAACTTTAAAAACTTTATTCAAATTACATTAAACATTGCAAAAGAAACCAGTGAAGATAGCTAATAACAGGGGTTGTTTTGCTTCCCCTATAAGGTGTATATTACATAAATAAATTCTATATTTTACTTACAAAAGCAATACAAATATAAGAGGTCACTAAATATATATATACATTATAAGAAGGCGGCTGTTACAGGTATTACATGAAACATTGTATATCTAATATTTTGCAGTTACTTGGTATTGATTAGCTGATATTTCTTAAAGGGCCAGTATAGTAGAAAATTAGAGCCCTTAATTATAAGACTAGTGACCTTGCAGCTCTATGTGTTTAATCCCCACAAAGGAGTTAAACTTATAGTAGAGGTTGGGACCCGCAGAGCATTACTGGGGAGGAGAGTAGAAAATTCTGCTGATCCAACAGCAATGCTAGTTTACACAGCTGGTGATGCTATTAGTGCTTCTGATTGGATTAACGTCAGTTTCTGCTCTGGAGAAGAAGTGCACTGCAGGTCCCAAGCGACAGACTATGTGTTTAACTCCTTTTTGAGGATTAAACACATAGGGGTCGATTTATAAAAGCAGCGGATGCTGCTTCTGACCCACTCTGCTTCAGTTCCGCCTGAAGCAGAAGTTAAGAAGCAGCGGTGGCGGACAGCAATCAGCCCGATCGAATATGATCGGGTTGATTAAAACCCCCTGCTAGCGCGAATCTGCAGGGGGCAGCATTGCACCAGCAGTTCGCAAGAACTGCTGTTGCAATGATAAATGCCGACAGCCTATGCTGTTTGGCATTTATCGATGTGCGGCGGACATGATTCGCTATAGCAGATCATGTCTGTCCGCACCATGATAAATGTACCCCATAGTGGTGCAGGGTTATTAGGTTTAAAATTACATGATCTATAGAATTAGAGCACGTAATGTTTTCACTTTAATGGCTTTTTAGCCATTCATTGATAAACAATAACCAAATGTACCTGTTAATAGCTTATTGTGCCTGATTTAATTGTCACTATAGAACTAAGAAGACAGTTGTTAGATTAAAAATAAATGAAATACACAAATAAATATGGTAATGATTTTAGCAACAGATTCTAAATACGAATGACCCCATAGTCCATTCACAGTGCTCTTGGCTGCATTATTGTTTCTGAATATTTCTTTTGGATTGTGTCACATTACCTTGTAATATTTTCATCTTGTGGTGATATTTAAAGGGACATAATACCAAAATTTTTGTTTCATGTACCAGATAGAACATACCAGTTTAAACAGCTTTCCAATTTCTTTCTTAGCTTGGTATCCTTTATTGAAGGAGCAGCAATGCACTACTGGGAGATAGCTGAGCACATTGATAAGTAAACGAAAAATTAGGAATTGATGTGTAGCCACCAATCAGCAGCTAGCTCTCAGCTACTGAGCCTACCTAGGTATGCTTTTCAATAAAGAATACCAAGAGAATGTAATAAAATAAGTAAATTGGGAAGTTGTTTAAAAGTGTATGCTCTATCATGAAAGAAACATTTTGGGTTTCGTGTCCCTTTAATGCTACAATGAATGTATTCATCAAATTTCTGTATGCACATATGCATATTATTACTAGCAATGCTGTAACATCAGAGGAAACCGTTACCTTTTAAAGGGACAGTAAACCTTTTTTTCTTTGTTATGAGAGGGTATTTTATAATATACTCGTTAGTTGTTTTTTTTTTTCTTTCTTTTTGTTGTGAAGCCTGTCATTGACTACTAAGACATTAAGCATTCAGACCTTAAAGGGAAAGTAAAGTAAAATTTAAATGTTTTCATTACATACCTACCTAGGTAGGATCAGAAGCAGCAATGCAGTGCTGGGATATAGCTGGTGATTGGTGTCTGGTATTTGCCTCTAGTCATTGGGTAGCCAGATAGCTAACTCTTAGTAGTGCTTTGAGTCTTCAAGCTTACTCTTCAACAAAGGTTCCCAAGAGTACAAAGCAAATTTAATAGTAGTAGTAAAATGGGAAGTTGATTAAAATTGCATGTTGTATCTGAAACATAAAATGTTTTAAAATATTTGACTTTACTGTCTCTTTAAGAACCAGCTGTACACAGACTGAAGCAATAAAGCTTTATATTAAAAAAAAAGAATGTTTTCTAATATGGGCAGTTGCCCACTGTTTTTCCTATGTATTCCATCTCTTGGATTGTATAGCTGACACTACCTACCTACTAGAGTCTAGGAGGGTCAGAAAGTGCAAAGGTTATGGTTAAAGAAATAGTCTACTTTCGTGATTCAGATAGAGCATGCACTTTTAAGCAACTTTCTAATTTACTCCTATTATCAATTTCTCTTTGTTCTCTTGCTATCTTTATTTGAATGTAAGCATAGGAGCTGGACCATTTTTGGTTCAGCACATGGGTAGTGTTTGCTAATTGGTGGCTACATTTAGACACCAATCAGAAAGTGCTACCCATATTCTGAACCAAAATGAGCTGGCTCCTATGCTTTCATTCTTGCGTTTTCAAATAAAGATAGCAAGCAAAGAAAGACAAATTGATAATAGGAGTAAATTAGAAAGTTGCTTAAAATTGCCTGCTCTATCTGAATCATGAAAGTTTAATTTTGACTAGACTATTCCTTTAACCCCTTGGGTGGTAACCACGGCTCTGAGCAGTCGCAGAGTTTCCCACTCAGGTGCTAACTACGGCTCAGAACTCTCACACCTTGAGGGAGATCTGGGGGCTCCCACCCGCTCCTACCCCGGCTTCATGTTTGATGTGATGACGTCACCGCGCAACTTCATTGAAAAATTGCATTGACAAGAATAGGGAAAGGGGGCATGCTGCTTAGAAGCCTGTATCTCATGCATCTAAGCATATACAGACCCCCAAGACCCACCGTTGGAAAAGTAATCATCTAACCTTTCCAACAGTGTAAGTCTTGGGGATCTGAAAAAAAGAAAAGTTACAAAAATATATTTAAAAAAATAAAAAACTTAAATCAGCTTAGCACCCAAGTGGGAAAGTGCTTAGCACTCAAAGGGTTAACAAAGGAGTAGGATAACATGAAGCAGAGGCATATGCTGGCAGTGTTCATTATATATATATATATATATATATATATATATATGTGTATGTGTGTGTAGATATATAATACTCTTTCATGGCAGCAGCCACCTAAAAACAAAACCTCAAAGTAGAACTCTACCAAAGATAACCACCGGTGTGAAGTGCATAAAACAAGAAAATAGTGCAACGCAGTTAGTCTAAAGTCTGCTCTGTAATTTAAGCCCATATTTGAATTTCCATCTTCATTACAAACTAATAAATCTGCATACCACTCTGTCCTTTGTATTATTGTAGTTAGATATTGTAGGAAAAATGACAGTGGTGGTTTTGGACCTGTTGCCTAGAACTAAGAGGGTGAATGACTATTTATCATGGAGACATTAGTCCCACAACAATAGTAGGTCATCCATTATGAGGCCAGTACACATGTCATGGCATTGCAGGCAATAGAGTACAATTCCCATAGCTGAACAGCATCGACAACTGAACAACATTGTATCCTACTGCAATCAGATGTGTTCTAAATATAGTATGCAGGTTTACTGCAAATATTCAGAGATACTGATTTGCCATCATATTTGCAGTTATATTTATATAGAGAGATTCTGTTGGCTTGAATTGAAAAGACCCTGCAAATGGAGGCATTTTTCATTTCAGACTATTTATGTTAGAGTCGTTGAACCTTCCACTTTTTTAATTTAAAATCAGTTGTAATTCGTTATTTAAGATTTAAAATGTTTATTGCTAATATTTTATGTGCGTGATAGAAATTGTCGAATGCAGCAATGCAATGAAGATCTGTTTAAAAGAACAGTACTTCTATCTGAGAAATGTAGCTTCCTTTGAAAGCACTGAAAGAATTGATGTTTCCAGTGCCTTCCACTGCCCTCTTAAATGCACACTTGTTATTTTAGTTCTGGCTCAGAACTGGTTGGGAGCTTTTTCAGTATAATGAGAGAAAATGCCACATGAACATTATTTTTGTTTTCTATGTGTGTGTGCTTATATACTATATATATACAGGTAGCCCTCAGTTTTCCCCCGGGGTTAGGTTCCAGAAGGAATGGTTGTAAATCGAAACCATTGTAAATTGAAACCCAGTTTATAATGTAAGTCAATAAGAAGTGAGGGGGTTAGGTTCCAGGCCCCTCTCACAATTGTCATAAGTAACACCTAATACATTATTTTTAAAGCTTTAAATTAAGACTTTACATGCTAAACAGCATTATAAACCTAATAAAATTATCACACAACACGGACTTCACTTGCATTTTCTGCAAACAGTTCTTTCTATGCATTCCAATCTGGACTGATTTATAGACAGGAAGATCTTGTTCCTTTGAAATCTGCTCGATAGCTCAGGTCTGGTTAAACTGATTAATTTCAGCTTGCTTGGCTTGCATATCTTTGCTGCAACACAAGCGGACAGCTCCACCTACTGGCTATTTTAATCAATGCACTGCTTCTCAATGCTTTTCAATAGCAGTGACATGACTGAAAAAAAAGGTTGTTATTCTGAAACGGTGTAAATTGAACCGTTGTAAACCGAGGGCCACCTGTATATATAAAAGGCTTCTTCCCATGTTCATTGTGGTGCATGTGAGCAGTCAGCCAACAATCCATACTGGAAAGGCAGTGCATACTTTATAGCTACCTTTCATGAACCCAGTGAATGCCAGGGAAGTTATGTGCAACATCTTTAACATTTACTGTGCATGCATGTCATTCCCATACGGTAATTTGCCTACTGTAGCATTGCAGTCGCTTTGAGAGGGGTTTACTTTGAAGAAAACAAAATGGGTAAACCAATAGAAATGATAAAGTCAGTATAACTATATTTCAGAGATTATGTAAAAAAAAAATATATATTCACTTTCTTGTTCCTGACGCTAAAGCTCTGTACAGTATTTAGCAATCAGAGCATGAAAAAGAGAAACAATGTGTATATATGTTTCAATGAGTTTCAGATTTCTCCAAGAAGTACATAATTCCTGGCTGTCTGGGACAACAAAAATGTGTTACAAAGAATAAAGTTCAATGCCAACCTTCCTTTGTAATTCTTGTATATAACTCATGGGTAAGCCATTAAATTATTTTTTATTTTAAAAAAGACACATGAAGAATTTATCTGACTAATAATAATATGTGCTGTTTACAATCTAAACACCAAACCCTTTTTCATTTTCGCTTTATGTTTCTCAGTTAAAGACACCAGTGTTGTGCATTTAATCGCTCACCATATCTCAGACTCTATTATTATTATTATCATTTATTTGTATAGCGCCGCCGAATTCTGTAGCGCTGGGCTATTATAATTTATTATGATAAACATCAAACGTAGTCTTATAGCTTTTTGTCCAAGTATTAGAAGTTTTATTAAAGATGGTCAGTTTAATGTGAACCATTTTTTTTTAATTTAGATTTAAAAAAAAAAAAAAAAAAAAAAAGATTGTGTGTAATATAAGACACCAACACAAGTTTGGTTTCATATTGACTTATCACTTCCAGAAATACTCCTGTAGTGCAGACAGCTCATAACTACACACTTGTATTAGTTCAGAGAAAAAAATGCAGAGATGCGAGATAGAAAATTCAATCAGTCTTATCACCTACAATGTCACCAGGCTGAGCAATAAAAGAACAAATCCAGTTTTCTAATTTTTTGGCAAATCATAGCTTTTCACTGTTTCCCCCGCTCTCTTCACAAAACCTACTATCAAAAATTGCAGTTCATCTGTGACTAATGAACTCTGTGATGTAGACAAAGTTTAAATCCTGTGGTTAGAGAAATGAATTTCCCTGACTAGGAGGATTAGTCTTAAACAATCTATGATTTGCATGGGATGCAGCCTTCTACAGCTCTGAGTGAAGGTTGTAAAGTTAAAAACTATAATAAAACAAGCAAAACATAAGATATAAATTACTATGTCTTAATGAAGCATTTTGTTATCTTTGTTTTTCTTTGGATTTAAAACTATATGTATGTATCATAACTGATGTCCCCCTAACAAAATTACAGATAACATGTTGCAATACGGACATAACTTGGCTTTTAAAAACTCTTATCTTTAATTGAATAGTAGCTATCAGTACAATCCAGCAAACACAGCTGAGAGAAATCTACAACTCGTGAGTTTCAATGACTGGTCAAATACAAAGATAAGCTATGAAGGGCAACAGAAGGATAGTTTAAAACTCAGCTGAAAGTTAAACAAGCTCAGCTTTCATGCCATACCCAGCATCGCCCAGAATGTGTTGAATAATACCCCTTAGTTGTGATAACTGATTTTCACATCTATTTTTAAATCTATTAGCAACTCTTTGGAATGTTTTGAATCCAGTGATTGGTCTACATTAGGATGTTGGTACTTAAAGGGATCGTGAAACCAAAAAGCGTTTATTCCTGCTTTCTCAAATTAAAGATAGCAAGAGAACAAAGAAAATTGATAATAGAAAGAAATTAGAAAGCTGCTTAAAATTGCATGCTCTATCCAAATCATGAAAGAAAACATGTGGGTTTAGTATCCATTTAAAGGGGCATTAAACTTATCAAAAACAACTAATTAAAGGGACAGTCTACACCAGAATTTTTATTGTTTTAAAAGATAGATAATCCCTTTATTACCCATTCCCCAGTTTTGCATAACCAACACAGTTATAATAATTTACTTTTAACCTCTGTGATTATCTTGTATCTAAGCCTCTGCAAACTGCCCCTTTTTTCAGTTCTTTTGACAGACTTGCAGTCTAGCCAATCAGTGTCTGCTCCCAGATAACTTCTCGTGCACGAGCACAGTGTTATCTATATGAAATACGTGAATAACACTCTTTAGTGGTGAAAAACTGTTAAAATGCAATCTGAAAGAGGTGGGCTTCAAGGTCTAAGAAATTAGCATATGAACCTCCTAGGTTAAGCTTTCAACTAAGAATACCAAGAGAACAAAGCAAAATTTGTGATAAAAGTAATTTGGAAAATTGTTTAAAATTACATGCCCTATCTGAATCATGAAAGTTTATTTTGGCCTATACTGTCCCTTTAAGGGCTAGATTACCAGTGGAGCGCTAACTGTTACACATGAGCGATATGTTTGTTTTTTTGGCTTTTTGCACACGCTGGAGTTGAAAGTAAACACGTTCGCTTGAGTAAGGGTGACTATATTGCCACTTTAAAAAGGGACACATATGAAAAATACATATGTCAGGGCTGTTTAAAGAAATGGGTTTTTTTTTAAGAATCCTGACGTGTATTTTTCATATGTGTCCCTTTTTAAAGCTGCAATATGGTAACCCTAGCTTGAGTGCAATCGTCAGGTTAGTGCAACTTGAGAGCTAACTTAAAGGGTAGGGGAAGGGAAAAAAGTTGCATTAAACACAACATAAATACACTTAAAATTACCCTCAAATAAACACTATTTGATAAAAAAATTATAAAAAAAGATATAAGGGCTCAAAGATATGGTATAAGGTGTTTAAAGAAAAAAAAGGGCTGCAAAGTGCTTTAATATATATAGTTGCATACAGACATGTCTAAATTTGTATGTATGTATATATATATATAAGTATAAAATATATAAGATGGCGCTATAAACAGCTCATATCCATGAGCTGTTGACAAATAAAATGAATTAAGAGAAATATTGGCCATATGATATCCTTATAAGTGCTATTTATCACTAAAAAGGCATAAAGAGCATGTATAATATACTATGCTAAAATGGACATATATAATGCATATATGCTATTATTGTATAATACATATATTCATAACCATACAGTACTAGACTTGTGCATCATCGAAAAATTTGTTTTGGTTCGGATCGAGTCAGATTTTTTCGAATTTCGATTCGAATTCGGAAAAATTCGAATGAATTCGTTTCGGATTCGTTTTGGATTTATTCGGATTAGAATAAATTCGGCTGGATTTGGTTCGGAAATTCAGAATTTCGGTATGTGTTAGGTGGGATATGCTGTGTATTAGACTAGTATTATGTACTGTATATTAGGTGTAACCCATAGCAGAGTGATATAACCTAATATAATGTACAATACTAGTGTAATCCATGGCCATCTGAATTTACCGAATAAATCCGAACTAATTCGGATTTATTCTGTAGATTCGGCACTATTTTAATTCGGAAATTCGAATCGATCCGAATCTCCGAATTTACCGAATTTCCGAAACGAATCACACATGTCTATTCAGTACCGATACAAATCACAACACAATCAAAGAACAATAAAAATGTATATATATGTTTGAAAATGTACGTATATGTGAATATATAAAAAATGTGTATTTAGGAAATTATTATATAAAATAAAATATAATATAATAAAAGTCCTTATTAGACCATTCTTTTAAGAGTTCTTAGTCCCAATGAATAAAAACTTCCAGCAAATGGTACTCCTGCACCCAATCAGATGTGCACTTACTTTAAAGGACCTCAATCAATATGAGGTAAGTAGATGGTGTATAATCGATCGCCAACCAGAGTATGGATCCAGTAGTTTGCTTGTTGAACACAATCCTCAGGTTTTGCTGTCTTTAGTATTAGAAACTTCCAAACACCTCCAAGCGCTCTCCAATGGTAACACCCTCAATATTCCAACTCAATAACCATGAAAAGAAACACAAAGCCAGAAGAGGTTAATAGTGTTATATCGTTTTATTAAGGTGCAAATAAAAAACAAACTATTAAGTGCAAACTCACAATAGTTAACCTCAAAGATATGAGTTATCAATACAGCAGCTCATATAAAAAAAGGAATTCCTCTCTTTCAATTAAAGGCTCACATTCCCTCTAGGTAACAGGTGATTCAAACAAAAATATGAATCATTCGTATACTAGATGATTTTTATGATATTCTGGGCTTTTAGACAAAATGCATGCAGCTCTTTCTCCTATTTTTTAGACAAGTCTGAGGGACTTATCTTAGCCTTTTGAGACTGGCTGCTTAGTTTTTTCTGTGTGTATATATCATAGATTTATATGATCTAGAAATAATATACCACAGATTTAGGACTCCTATAAGTGTGAGCGCTCTTTGGGGCTAGTCCTGGGACATTCGTTATCATCAGACATTCTAGTTTCTGTTCGTATGTATATATATATATGTATATATATATATATATATATATATATAAATCTTATAACATTAAAGGGGCATATTCATGTATATCTGCAAATGTGGTATACATGATACATTGCACTGCATGTGAAATGGGATGCTACATTGGAGAAACAAGCCAAAAACTGCACCTTCGGATGAACTTACACAGACACTCAATCAAAAATCACTGTGAAACAAAATACTGCACCCCTGTTGGTCACCATATCACCCAACCTGACCACTCCACCCAAAACCTCAAAATCGAAATTCTCAGAGGCAACTTCAAAAACACAATGGAAAGAAAAACCTTTGAAATGAAAATGATAATGCACTTCAACCTGTTTAATTCTGG
The DNA here is from genome assembly GCF_027579735.1 of Bombina bombina. Classification (NCBI taxonomy): domain Eukaryota; kingdom Metazoa; phylum Chordata; class Amphibia; order Anura; family Bombinatoridae; genus Bombina; species Bombina bombina. The sequence continues at coordinate 545,420,609 of NC_069502.1, read as the reverse complement.
ACTAAATGTGGACTCTGGATTCTTAACACATTATCAACATTTTTTGTAATGTACTTTCATTTAGTCAATTACATTGTATATTCCACATTCTTTATACATAGGTACACAGGTGAGCCTATGTCCACACTTTTGTCTTTTTTTAACTTTTGTATTCCCCCTGTATATACAATTTCACATCTTTATAGATATTGATTCAATGTTGATATATTACTTTATGTCAGTATATGCTCTATGTATAGCTATATATTTCCCCTGTCTGTTCTCCTACACTGGACACTGTCTGCCTGTTACCTAAGCCCCCCTCGTGATTTTTACGACACCTCCTCCTCTCTTCTTAGCTATTCTGTGTTTTAAGATACAATCTGTAAATTCCATTGAATTGGTCAGTATTGCTTCAGACTTGATAAAGGAAGGAACTCTTCCGAAAGCTTGTCATCTTATAAATGTATAGTTAGTCCAATAAAAAAAGTATCATTGCTCAATGCAATACTCTTGTTATTTTGATATATATATATATATATATATATATATATATATATATATATATATATATACACAATCGTATGCAAAAGTTTAGCCGCACACCTGACAATTTCCATGATTTTCATTTATAAATAATTGGGTGTTTGGATCAGCAATTTCATTTTGATCTATCAAATAACTGAAGGACACAGTAATATTTAAGTAGTGAAATTAGGTTTATTGGATTAACAGAAAATATGCAATATGCATCAAAACTAAATAAGACAGGTGCATAAATTTGTGCACCCCAACAGAAATATTGCATCAATATCAGAGCCTCCTTTAGCAGAAATAACAGGCTCTAGATGCTTCCTATAGCCTGTAATGAATGTCTGGATTCTGGATGATGGTATTTTGGACCATTCCTCCTTGCAAAACATCTCCAGTTCAGTTAGGTTTTATGGTTTCCGAGCATGGACAACCCACTTCAAATCACCCCACAGATTTTCAGTGATATTCAGGTCTGGGGACTGGGGTGGCCATTCCAGAACATTGTACTTGTTCTTCTGCATAAATGCCAGAGTAGATTTTGAGCAGTGTTTTGGGTTGTTGTCTTGTTGAAATATCCAGCCCCGGCGTAACTTTAACTTTGTGACTGATTCCTCAACATTATTCTCAAGTATCTGCTGATATTGAGGGGAATCCATGCGACCCTCAACTTTAACAAGATTCCCAGTACCGGCACTGGCCAAACAGCCCCACAGCAGGATGGAACATCCACCATATTTTACTGTGGGTAGCAAGTGTTTGTCTTGGAATGCTGTGTTCTTTTGCCATCATGCATAACGCCCCTTGTTATAACCAAATAACTCAATCTTTGTTTCATCAGTCCACAGCACCAAAATTAAGCTGGCTTGTCCAAATGTGCGTTTGCATACCTCAAGCGACTCTGTTCGTGGCATGTGTGCAGAAAAGGCTTCTTCCGCATCACTCTCCCATACAGCTTCTCCTTGTGCAAATTGCGCTGAATTGTTGAACGATGCACAGTGACACCATCTGCAGCAAGATGATGTGGTAGGTCTTTGGAGGTGGTCTGTGGGCTGTTTTTGACCGTTCTCACCATCCTCGCCGATATTTTACTTGGCCTGCCACTTCTAGCCTTAACAAGAACTGTGCCTGTGATCATCCATTTCCTCACTATGTTCCTCACAGTGGACACTGACAGCTTAAATCTCTGCAATAGCTTTTTGTAGCCTTCCCCTAAACCATAATGTTGAAAAATCTTTGTTTTCAGGTCATTTGAGAGTTGTTTTGACTCCCCCATGTTGCCACTCTTCAGAGGAGAGTCAAAGAGAACTACAACTTGCAATTGGCCACCTTAAATACATTTTCTCATGATTGGATGCACCTGTCTATGAAGTTCAAGGCTTAATGGGCTCACCAAACCAATTGTGTGTTCCAATTAATCAGTGCTAGGTAGTTACAAGTATTCAAATCAACAAAATGACACAGGTGCCCAAATTTATGTAGCTGTCTAATTTCACTTTGATGCATATTGCACATTTTCTGTTAATCCAATAAACCTTCTTTCACTACTGAAATATTACTGTGTCCTTCAGTTATTTAATAGATCAAAATTATTTTGCTGATCCAAACACCCAATTATTTATAAATGAAAATCATGGAAATTGTCAAGGGTGCCTAAACTTTTGTATATAACTGTGTGTATATATATATATATATATATATATATATATATAGTCATGGCCAAAAATATTGTCACCCCTGCATTTCTGTCACATAAGGAACCACTTCCCTCACATTGTTGCAATTACAAATGTTTAGGCATTCTCATCTGACACATTCCATGCAAAACTCCAAAAATAGACTGGACAAAATTATTGGCACCCTCAATTTATTATTTGGTAGCACACCTCTTGGAAAAAATAACTGACATAAATTGCTTCCTGTAACCATTAATGAGTTTCTTACACCTCCCTACTGGAATTTTGGACCACTCTTCTTTTTCCAAGTGTTCCAAGTCTCTCAGATTGGAAGGGTTCCTTGTCCCAACTGATGTTTTGAGATCTCTCCACAGGTGTTCTATGGGATTGAGATCTGGACTCATTGCTGGCCAGTTTAGTACTCTCCAGCGCTTTGTCTTAAACCATTTCTGGGTGCTTTTTGATGTGTGCTTTGTGTCATTATCTTGCTGTAAGACCCATAACCTCTGATGGAGACCCAACTTTCTGACATTGTGCCCTACCTTGCACCACAGAATTCTTTGGTAGTCTTCAGATTTCATAATGCCATGCACACAATCGAGACATCCAGTGCCTGAAGCAGCAAAAGAACCCCAAAACATCAGTGAACCTCCACCATGTTTGACTGTAGCGTCTGTATTCTTTTCTTTAAACGCCTCATTTCTTTTTCTGAAAACAGTAGAATGATGGGCTTTACCAAAAAGCTGTAGTTTTGTTTCGTCTGTCCACAGCGCATTCTCCCAAAAAGATTTGGCTTCCTCAGGTAAGCTTTGCAAACTCCAATCTGGCTTTTTTATGTCTCTGTGTCAGCAGTGGGGTCCTCCTGGGTCTCCTACCAAAGCGTCCCTTTTTATTCAGATGGCAACGTATAGTGTGAGCTGACACATTTGTTCCCTGTGCCTGAATTTGTCTGGAAGTTGACCAAGGTTCTTTATCCACCAATGGAACAATGCTTTGTTGCAAACTTTGATCAATCTTTCTCTTTCGTCCTTGTCCAGGGAGATTAGCTTCAGTGCCATGGGCTGTAAACTTCTTGACAATGTTGTGCACAGTGGACACAGAAACATTAAGATCTTTGGAGATCGACATCTAACCTTGAGATTGTTCATGCTTTTCTACAATTTTTGTTCTCAAATCCTCAGACGATTCTGTGTGTGTGTGTGTGTACATATGTACTTATTTATTTGTGTTTTACTTTATATGTCTGATGACGGGGCAACACCCCCGAAATTTTAACACAATAAAGTATCAAGAGAAGGTAAAAGCTGTCAGTGGATTTCTCTATATTTACTAAGGATTTGGGAGGCACCCTGGATTTAACCGAACTGTGAGTGCTGGCTTCTTCCACATTATATAGATAGCTGTCCTTCTTTTATGTCACCATAATAAAGACTATCTTTTTCTTTCATGTAATTAGCAAGAGTCCATGAGCTAGTGACGTATGGGATATACATTCCTACCAGGAGGGGCAAAGTTTCCCAAACCTCAAAATGCCTATAAATACACCCCTCACCACACCCACAATTCAGTTTTACAAACTTTGCCTCCGATGGAGGTGGTGAAGTAAGTTTGTGCTAGATTCTACGTTGATATGCGCTCCGCAGCAAGTTGGAGCCCGGTTTTCCTCTCAGCGTGCAGTGAATGTCAGAGGGATGTGAGGAGAGTATTGCCTATTTGAATGCAGTGATCTCCTTCTACGGGGTCTATTTCATAGGTTCTCTGTTATTGGTCGTAGAGATTCATCTCTTACCTCCCTTTTCAGATCGACGATATACTCTTATATATACCATTACCTCTGCTGATTCTCGTTTCAGTACTGGTTTGGCTTTCTACAAACATGTAGATGAGTGTCCTGGGGTAAGTAAATCTTATTTTCTGTGACACTCTAAGCTATGGTTGGGCACTTTGTTTATAAAGTTCTAAATATATGTATTCAAACATTTATTTGCCTTGACTCAGAATGTTCAACTTTCCTTATTTTCAGACAGTCAGTTTCATATTTGGGATAATGCATTTGATTTAATCATTTTTTCTTACCTTCAAAAATTTAACTCTTCCCTGTGGGCTGTTAGGCTCGCGGGGGCTGAAAATGCTTCATTTTATTGCGTCATTCTTGGCGCGGACTTTTTTGGCGCAAAAAATTCGTTTCCGTTTCCGGCGTCATACGTGTCGCCGGAAGTTGCGTCATTTTTTGACGTTATTTTGCGCCAAAAATGTCGGCGTTCCGGATGTGGCGTCATTTTGGCGCCAAAAAGCATTTAGGCGCCAAATAATGTGGGCGTCTTATTGGCGCGAAAAATATGGGCGTCGCTTTTGTCTCCACATTATTTAAGTCTCATTTTTCATTGCTTCTGGTTGCTAGAAGCTTGTTCTTTGGCATTTTTTCCCATTCCTGAAACTGTCATTTAAGGAATTTGATCAATTTTGCTTTATATATATGTTGTTTTTTCTCTTACATATTGCAAGATGTCTCACGTTGCATCTGAGTCAGAAGATACTACAGGAAAATCGCTGTCTAGTGCTGGATCTACCAAAGCTAAGTGTATCTGCTGTAAACTTTTGGTAGCTATTCCTCCAGCTGTTGTTTGTATTGATTGTCATGACAAACTTGTTAAAGCAGATAATATTTCCTTTAGTAAAGTACCATTGCCTGTTGCAGTTCCTTCAACATCTAAGGTGCAGAATGTTCCTGATAATATAAGAGATTTTGTTTCTGAATCCATAAAGAAGGCTATGTCTGTTATTTCTCCTTCTAGTAAACGTAAAAAATCTTTTAAAACTTCTCTCCCTACAGATGAATTTTTAAATGAACATCGTCATTCTGATTCTGATGACTCTTCTGGTTCAGAGGATTCTGTCTCAGAGGTTGATGCTGATAAATCTTCATATTTATTTAAAATGGAATTTATTCGTTCTTTACTTAAAGAAGTACTAATTGCTTTAGAAATAGAGGATTCTGGTCCTCTTGATACTAATCCTAAACGTTTGGATAAGGTATTTAAAGCTCCTGTGGTTATTCCAGAAGTTTTTCCTGTTCCTAATGCTATTTCTGCAGTAATTTCCAAAGAATGGGATAAATTGGGTAATTCATTTACTCCTTCTAAACGTTTTAAGCGATTATATCCTGTGCCGTCTGACAGATTAGAATTTTGGGACAAAATCCCTAAAGTTGATGGGGCTAATTCTACCCTTGCTAAACGTACTACTATTCCTACGTCAGATGGTACTTCGTTTAAGGATCCTTTAGATAGGAAAATTGAATCCTTTCTAAGAAAAGCTTATCTGTGTTCAGGTAATCTTCTTAGACCTGCTATATCTTTGGCTGATGTTGCTGCAGCTTCAACTTTCTGGTTGGAAACTTTAGCGCAACAAGTAACACATCATTATTCTCATGATATTATTATTCTTCTACAGCATGCTAATAATTTTATCTGTGATGCCGTTTTTGATATTATCAGAGTTGATGTCAGGTTTATGTCTCTAGCTATTTTAGCTAGAAGAGCTTTATGGCTTAAAACTTGGAATGCTGATATGGATTCTAAATCAACTTTACTTTCCATTTCTTTCCAGGGTAACAAATTATTTGGTTCTCAGTTGGATTCTATTATTTCAACTGTTACTGGTGGGAAAGGAACTTTTTTACCACAGGATAAAAAATCTAAAGGTAAAAGCAGGGCTAATAATCGTTTTCGTTCCTTTCGTTTCAACAAAGAACAAAAGCCTGATCCTTCATCCTCAGGAGCAGTTTCAGTTTGGAAACCATCTCCAGTCTGGAATAAATCCAAGCCAGCTAGAAAGGCAAAGCCTGCTTCTAAGTCCACATGAAGGTGCGGCCCTCATTCCAGCTCAGCTGGTAGGGGGCAGGTTACGTTTTTTCAAGGAAATTTGGATCAATTCTGTTCACAATCTTTGGATTCAGAGCATTGTTTCAGAAGGGTACAGAATTGGTTTCAAGATGAGACCTCCTGCAAAGAGATTTTTTCTTTCCCGTGTCCCAGTAAATCCAGTAAAAGCTCAAGCATTTCTGAAATGTGTTTCAGATCTAGAGTTGACTGGAGTAATTATGCCAGTTCCAGTTCCGGAACAGGGGATGGGGTTTTATTCAAATCTCTTCATTGTACCAAAGAAGGAGAATTCCTTCAGACCAGTTCTGGATCTAAAAATATTGAATCGTTATGTAAGAATACCAACGTTCAAGATGGTAACTGTAAGGACTATCTTGCCTTTTGTTCAGCAAGGGAATTATATGTCCACAATAGATTTACAGGATGCATATCTGCATATTCCGATTCATCCAGATCATTATCAGTTCCTGAGATTCTCTTTTCTGGACAAGCATTACCAGTTTGTGGCTCTGCCGTTTGGCCTAGCTACAGCTCCAAGAATTTTTACAAAGGTTCTCGGTGCCCTTCTGTCTGTAATCAGAGAACAGGGTATTGTGGTATTTCCTTATTTGGACGATATCTTAGTACTTGCTCAGTCTTTACATTTAGCAGAATCTCATACGAATCGACTTGTGTTGTTTCTTCAAGATCATGGTTGGAGGATCAATTTACCAAAAAGTTCTTTGATTCCTCAGACAAGGGTAACCTTTCTGGGTTTCCAGATGGATTCAGTGTCCATGACTCTGTCTTTAACGGACAAGAGACGTCTAAAATTGATTGCAGCTTGTCGAAACCTTCAGTCACAATCATTCCCTTCGGTAGCCTTATGCATGGAAATTCTAGGTCTTATGACTGCTGCATCAGACGCGATCCCCTTTGCTCGTTTTCACATGCGACCTCTTCAGCTCTGTATGCTGAAGCAATGGTGCAAGGATTACACGAAGATATCTCAATTAATATCTTTAAAACCGATTGTTCGACACTCTCTAACATGGTGGACAGATCACCATCGTTTAATTCAGGGGGCTTCTTTTGTGCTTCCGACCTGGACTGTAATTTCAACAGATGCAAGTCTCACAGGTTGGGGAGCTGTGTGGGGATCTCTGACGGCACAAGGAGTTTGGGAATCTCAGGAGGTGAGATTACCGATCAATATTTTGGAACTCCGTGCAATTTTCAGAGCTCCTCAGTTTTGGCCTCTTCTGAAGAGAGAATCGTTCATTTGTTTTCAGACAGACAATGTCACAACTGTGGCATACATCAATCATCAAGGAGGGACTCACAGTCCTCTGGCTATGAAAGAAGTATCTCAAATTTTGGTTTGGGCGGAATCCAGCTCCTGTCTAATCTCTGCGGTTCATATCCCAGGTATAGACAATTGGGAAGCGGATTATCTCAGTCGCCAAACGTTGCATCCGGGCGAATGGTCTCTTCACCCAGAGGTATTTCTTCAGATTGTTCAAATGTGGGAAATTCCAGAAATAGATCTGATGGCGTCCCATCTAAACAAGAAACTTCCCAGGTATCTGTCCAGATCCCGGGATCCTCAGGCGGAGGCAGTGGATGCATTATCACTTCCTTGGAAGTATCATCCTGCCTATATCTTTCCGCCTCTAGTTCTTCTTCCAAGAGTAATCTCCAAGATTCTGAAGGAATGCTCGTTTGTTCTGCTGGTAGCTCCGGCATGGCCTCACAGGTTTTGGTATGCGGATCTTGTCCGGATGGCCTCTTGCCAACCGTGGACTCTTCCGTTAAGACCAGACCTTCTGTCACAAGGTCCTTTTTTCCATCAGGATCTGAAATCCTTAAATTTAAAGGTATGGAGATTGAACGCTTGATTCTTGGTCAAAGAGGTTTCTCTGACTCTGTGATTAATACTATGTTACAGGCTCGTAAATCTGTATCTCGAGAGATATATTATAGAGTCTGGAAGACTTATATTTCTTGGTGTCTTTCTCATCATTTTTCTTGGCATTCTTTTAGAATACCGAGAATTTTACAGTTTCTTCAGGATGGTTTAGATAAGGGTTTGTCCGCAAGTTCTTTGAAAGGACAAATCTCTGCTCTTTCTGTTCTTTTTCACAGAAAGATTGCTATTCTTCCTGATATTCATTGTTTTGTACAAGCTTTGGTTCGTATAAAACCTGTTATTAAGTCAATTTCTCCTCCTTGGAGTTTGAATTTGGTTCTGGGAGCTCTTCAAGCTCCTCCGTTTGAACCTATGCATTCATTGGACATTAAATTACTTTCTTGGAAAGTTTTGTTCTTTTTGGCCATCTCTTCTGCCAGAAGAGTTTCTGAATTATCTGCTCTTTCTTGTGAGTCTCCTTTTCTGATTTTTCATCAGGATAAGGCGGTGTTGCGAACTTCTTTTGAATTTTTACCTAAAGTTGTGAATTCCAACAACATTAGTAGAGAAATTGTGGTTCCTTCATTATGTCCTAATCCTAAGAATTCTAAGGAGAAATCGTTGCATTCTTTGGATGTTGTTAGAGCTTTGAAATATTATGTTGAAGCTACGAAATCTTTCCGTAAGACTTCTAGTTTATTTGTTATCTTTTCCGGTTCTAGAAAAGGCCAGAAAGCTTCTGCCATTTCTTTGGCATCTTGGTTGAAATCTTTAATTCATCTTGCCTATGTTGAGTCGGGTAAAACTCCGCCTCAAAGAATTACAGCTCATTCTACTAGGTCAGTTTCTACTTCCTGGGCGTTTAGGAATGAAGCTTCGGTTGACCAGATTTGCAAAGCAGCAACTTGGTCCTCTTTGCATACTTTTACTAAATTCTACCATTTTGATGTATTTTCTTCTTTTGAAGCAGTTTTTGGTAGAAAAGTACTTCAGGCAGCGGTTTCAGTTTGAATCTTCTGCTTATGTTTTTCGTTAAACTTTATTTTTGGGTGTGGATTATTTTCAGCAGGAATTGGCTGTCTTTATTTTATCCCTCCCTCTCTAGTGACTCTTGTGTGGAAAGATCCACATCTTGGGTAGTCATTATCCCATACGTCACTAGCTCATGGACTCTTGCTAATTACATGAAAGAAAACATAATTTATGTAAGAACTTACCTGATAAATTCATTTCTTTCATATTAGCAAGAGTCCATGAGGCCCGCCCTTTTTTTGTGGTGGTTATGATTTTTGTATAAAGCACAATTATTCCAATTCCTTATTTTTTATGCTTTCGCACTTTTTTATCACCCCACTTCTTGGCTATTCGTTAAACTGAATTGTGGGTGTGGTGAGGGGTGTATTTATAGGCATTTTGAGGTTTGGGAAACTTTGCCCCTCCTGGTAGGAATGTATATCCCATACGTCACTAGCTCATGGGCTCTTGCTAATATGAAAGGAATGAATTTATCAGGTAAGTTCTTACATAAATTATGTTTTTTGAAGAAACAGTGCTGACTCCACTTCTTGTTCTATTTGGATATATATATAGATGTGTGTACATGAGAGTCCATGAGCTAGTGACTTATGGGATATACAATCCTACCAGGAGGGGCAAAGTTTCCCAAACCTCAAAATTCCTATAAATACACCCCTCACCACACCCACAATTCAGTTTTACAAACTTTGCCTCCTATGGAGGTGGTGAAGTAAGTTTTTGCTTGATTTCTTCTATGATAAGCACTCTAAGCATTTTGAAGCCCAATTCCTCTCAGAGTACAGTGTTTGTCAGAGGGATGTGAAGGGAGTATCGCCTATTGATTTTACGGTTTTCCTCATGGGAAGTCTTTTCAAAGGTTCTCTGTTATCGGTCGTAAGGATTCATCTCCTACCTCCCTTTTCAGATTGACGATATACTCTTATATACCATTACCTCTGCTGATACTTTTTCAGTACTGATTTGGCTATCTGCTATATGTGGATGGGTGTCTTTCGGTAAGTAGATTTTCTTATTTAAGACACTCTCAGCTATGGTTTGGTGCTTTATGTATTAATATATATTAATATATGTATTATACTTATATTTGCCATGACCCAGGTCTATGTATATTTCCTTTTGCAGATTGTCAGTTTCAGTTTGGGAAGCATGTTTAGGAAGTTATTTGTCTTACCTGGGCTATAGTCCTTTTTTCAATTTGACTGTTTTTTCTTTTAATTTCGCGGGCAAAATTAGGCTTGCGAAGTCGCAAAATGAGTCATTCTTGGCGCAAGAATTTTTTTGGCGCGAAGGTACGTCTTTGATGACGCAAGTTTGTAATTTCCGGCATCTTAGTTGACACCAAGATTCCTTGCACAAGGTGAATCTGTTATAACGCGAGTTGCGTCATTTCAGGATGTTGTTGGCGCCAAAAAAATTTTCAACTTCTTTTTGCATTGTGCGTCATACTTGGCGCCAAAAAAATTAAGTTATTTTTTCCCCCACTTCCTATATGCCTTCTTCCCTTCTAGGCTCAGAGGGCTATGCTGTTTGCATTTTTTCCCATTCCTGAAACTGCCATATAAGGAAATTATAATTTTGCTTTAATGCTGATTTTTTTCTTTTACATTTTGCAAGATGTCTCAATCTGATCCTGTCTCAGAAGCAACTGTTGGAACCCTGCTGCCTGATCAAAGTTCTACCAAAGCTAAGTGTATCTGTTTTAAATTAGCTGAGATTATATCTCCAGCTGTAGTATGTAACAGTTGCCATGATAAGCTTTTACATGCAGAAAACCTTTCTATCAGTGCTAGTACAGTTTCTGTTGTTCCTCCAACATCTAATGTACATGATATCCCTGTTGATATGAAAAAATTATATTGCTGATGCAATACAGAAGGCTTTGTCTGCTATTTCACCTTCTAATAAACGTAAAAAGGTCTTTTAAAATTTCTAATGACTGACAACATACTGAAATATCCTTCTCTGATGAGGATCTCTCTGATTCATAAGAGCCTACCTCAGATATAGATACTGACAAATCTACTTATCTTTTCAAGATTGAGTATATTCGTTCCTTGTTAAAAGAAGTGTTGGTTACTTTGGCTATTGAGGAGCCTAATCCTCTTGATATCATAACTAGTAAGCATTTAAATTCTGTTTATAAACCTCCTGTTGTTACTCCTGAGATTTTTCCAGTTCCTGATGCTATTTCTGATGTGATTGCTAAGTATTGGATTAAGCCTGGTACTTCTTTCATTCCTTCTTCTAGGTTTAAAAGGTTGTACTCTTTGCCAGCAGCTAGATTAGAATTTTGAGAAAAAATCCCCAAAGTTGATGGGGCTATTTCTACTCTTGCCAAACGTGTTACTATTCCTATGGAAGACAGTACTTATTTTAAAGAAGAAAACTTGAATCTTATCTAAGGAAAGCTTATTTATATTCAGGCCTGCCATTGCTATGGCTAATGTTGCGGCTGCATCAACCTTTTGGTTGGATAGCTTAGTGCAACAGGAAACAGATCCTGATTTGTCTAGCATTGTTCATTTGCTTCAACATGCTAATCATTTTATCTGTGATGCTATTTTTGATATCATCAAAATTGATGTTAAATCTATGTCTTTAGCTGTTTTAGCTAGAAGAGCTTTATGGCTCAAATCTTGGAATGCTGACATGGTATCTAAGTCTAGATTACTATCTCTTTCTTTCCAAGGTAACAATTTATTTGGTTCTCAGTTGGATTCAATTATTTCAACTATCACTGGGGGGAAGGGAGTTTTTTTTGTCTCAGGATAAAAGATCTAAGGGTAAATCTAAAGCTTCTAATCATTTTTGTTCCTTTCGACAGAACAAGGTACAGAAAACCAATCCTTCCCCTAAAGACTCTGGTTCCAATTGGAAACCTTCTTCAAGTTGGAATGAATCCAAGCCTTTTAAGAAACAAAAGCCAGCCCCCAAGTCTGCATGAAGGTGCGGCCCTCGATCCAGTTCAGCTGGTGGGGGCAGAGGCTTATTATGGCCTAGGCAATTTGGGGGGGGGAGCAGATTTGGAGGAGGTGAAAAATGCGGCAGTATTTCCTCCTAAACAGCGCTGTTGCTGGGCTGGTGCTACAGGTTTTTTTGGCGGTATTTTTTATTTATTTTAAAAAAACTGTGATTGGCAGAGCAGCACATTGTGTAATCCGCAGCACGCTTACCGCTCGCAGTTCAGTTTATTTTCAGTGCTGGGCAGGCTACCTTAGCCCCTATGACCTGTCTATAAAAGCCTGCATGCAGTACACTGACTTAGACTGAGTGCTACAGCGTGTGGGAGAGCGTTGGCATGTGGGCAGGGCTGCAGGGGGCGTGTTAGTCGGCAGAGATGAAGAGAGAGGCAGAATAGACTGCAGAGGAAGCAGTGCATGGTGGTGGCAGTACTTTCTAACTAATAGGTAAGAATCTTGGCCTCCGGGGCTCCCAATGTTCCTTTACTAACACGGTGGCAGCTGGGGTAGTGCTGAAAGTGCAGGGAAAATAACTTTGAGGGTTGGGGGCGGGCAGCATGTATTCAATCTTACTTTACTTCTCTTAGTGGATCATAGATGCTTTGATTGCCGCGCACAGTAAAATGCTACAACCTGCAGTTGTGCTCAGCGGTCTGCACTTCACTTTTTAAAAGTTAATTGATTGACATAAAGAACTCCCTGGTTTCACTATGTACAGAGAAGGAACAGATAGAACTGTATTTCAGCTGGAAGTTAGGTCCTTTACATTTCTGCCAATATTCAACTCTTCAGGATTATGTCTCATTCAAACAACAAAAAACTCACTGTAAAAAAATAAGTCCTTAGGTCTGCAAAAAATGTGCCTAATGAAAAGGGTAGTCCTTACCTTAACTGATTTGTTTGCAGGGCATGTAATTCTCAGTGTACCTTTTACAAGCTAAACAGTACACTACAGGAACATGTGCATAGGTTGCTTACAGAGCTGCAATAGGATTCCCTAAATGTTTGTTTGTGATTAATGCACCTGGTGTACCCTATTCCCATTTTGTCAGCAGTACTTTGTATGTACCTGTGGGTATCTATCTATGTTTGTATGTATGTGTACCTGTGTGTGTTTGCATGTACCTGTTTGTGAGTGCACCTGTGTTTGTGTATGATTGTATCTGTGTGCTTATGCATCTGTGTATAGATGTGCATGTGTATATCTGTATGTTTGTGTGGCTTTTTTTTTTAGTTCTACCCCCACGCTTCAGTTTCACCTAGAGCCATGCAATTGCTAGGGATTTATATATATATATATATATATATATATATATATATATATATATATACATACACATATATATGTGTGTGTCCCTGAATATGCATTAATTATTTTCTCACCCTGGCCCTGCATATACACCACCTGAGTGAATGGAAGCCCTAGTACTCAAACAAAATGTTACACACTGACCAAAAAATAGTATGGCTAACAAAGAACTAAAATCTGGGGGGTGGGGTGAGGGGGGGGGCAGCAGGATTTTAAATGCCTAGGGCAGCACACAACGTAAATACGACACTGGGTGGGGGGCATATTGAAATTTGGGCAGATTCTGTTCAAAATCTGTGGATTCAGAGTATTGTCTCTCAAGGGTATCGATAAGGTTTCAGAGAAAGACCTCCTGTGAGAAGATTCTTTCTATCTCACGTTCTAGCAAATCCAGTGAAGGCTCAGGCTTTTCTGAAGTGTGTTTCAGATCTAGAGCTTTCAGGGGTAATAATACCAGTTCCGTTTCAGGAACAGGGTCTGGGGTTTTATTCAAATCTATTCATTGTCCCAAAGAAAGAAAATTCATTCAGGCCAGTTATGTATCTGAAGTTTTTGAATCGTTTTGTAAGAGTCCCAACTTTCAAGATGGTGACTATAAGGACTATTCTGTCTTTTGTTCAACAAGGTCATTATATGTCCACGATAGACTTACAGGATGCTTATCTTCATATTCTGATTCATCCAAACCACTATCGGTTTCTGAGATTCTCTTTTCTAGACAAGCATTACCAAGTTCTCAGTGCCCTTTTTTTTTTTTTAATAAACTTTTTTATTGAGGATTGTGTAAATAACATAAATAGATATAAAACAAAACAATCAAGATTAATGCAGTCACATATTACATATTGAAGCTTATGCGTTTCTTTCCTCATTTTTTAAATATATTCTAGTTTTGAGTCCCAAATATAAAGTAATTGGATCTCTCTTGGATCCCAGATGTGATGTGCAAAAGAAATAGGGAATTCTCTGTGATGTTATAACTTAACAAATATACAAAACTATATGGGAAAAAGATAATTGAGTCTGGGCAAACAGTGAACATATATGATTTCTGCTCTTATTAAACATAATGTGAAGAGTTATCCTGGGTTCACATAGCTAAAGTGTTATTTCAATTATTGAAGGGGAGTTTGCTATATGGGAGGGTATTCTCAACTTGATCTATCAAAGTGGGTAATAGGGACATCCCTTTAGTATCGTGATCCCATTGAACCCTTTAAGAATACAAATACAGATGAACACACCTATCTACACATTGCTGCATAAGTCCATAAGAGTTATGAAATGCAAAATTGAGCTCCTATTTTACCTATGAGCTAACATTGAACAAAACTATGTTTAACTAGTATGTTACTAAACAACACAACCATATATAGATGACAGTCTGGGTATTTATGGAGGGGCCGGGCAGTGTTGATATTCAAGCTATTTACTAAAGGTATTAGCCCTTGCCCTCCTTATCAACCGACCACATAGCAGTATTTATCAAGTCTATGTCTGAAATGAGGAAGAGGGCTGAGTGATGAAGGGTATTAGGAGCCCCAGCTTCTACATAGACAAGTCTCGAAAGGGAAGTGTTTACACATCTCTGGCGATAATCAAGGGCCGTTTTAGCCTGTCTCACCCTTATTCTAGGTGGCAGTCTTGAATGCTGAGATTGCTTTTCCTGTTCAGTTGTTTTAGTGGAGGGGGGCAAAAGCATTTTCAAATTTGATTGAGACTCAGAAGAGCTTAAGTTCAGCCTAAGCGATGCGGTGTCTAGCCGGTCTGTGCTCCCAAAGGAAGCCGTGATGCCTGTAAGTGTGGGGCTGTGCTGTGTCTGTGGGGTTGTCCCCTCTAGCGATGTGGAACACTGCGCCAAAGTGAAGAAGTCAGACGCTTTTTCTTCTATGGGAGGCTTCATCATGTCTGGCAGTATGCCAGTGTCGCACATTTCCGCGGACAGCGAGCCAGCTCTGACATAGTGTAATGTCCCATCCGTTATTTGTAAGGTCCAGCTTGTCATATTGTCCTTGTGGTCCGCTCTGCTTATATCCAAGGCCATGAGGGGTTGCTTTGGTTTATGTGTGGCCTGTGATGTGGGGAGGGTTGCCGCGGTGTCAGAGCTGTAATGTTGCTCTGTCTCTGAATGTCCCTCCCGTTTTTTTCCCGTCTCCCCCTCCACAAACAAGTGGTTCAGCAAGTATTCAAACGGTGCCCTCTCAATCAGCCGATTCATGAGGGATTCAAGTTTTGCAGGTAAGACCACAAGAGATGTTGGGTTGATCTCTTCTTCCCTGTCTGCCATAATGACGAGTTGGTACTACTCTGTCCCCAGAGGTCTTGTAGCAATAAAGTGATGTTGAGCAGCAAGTGAGTTTATTGTCCAGATAGTGATAAAGTTAGAAGAGACCCAGTAAGTCTGTAAGTTCAGACGGCACCGGTAACCCGGCTCTTCCCGGGGGGGAGGTGAATGCCTAAATATGGTAGGCCGCTGCCTTAGGCCTTATTACTCCAATCTGTGCCCTCGGTGTCACACTAACAGCCAGATGATGGTATATAAAGCTCCAGTCACCAGCACTGTGGAGAGACAGTAGGTTGTGATCTTACTTTCGCTGTTAATTAACGATAATCGGCGGATTACCAAAGATTCTACCAGAGCTAGCAGAAAATGCGTCCTGTTCTGAACGCTGCACGGACACGCCCCCTCTCAGTGCCCTTTTATCTGTAATCAGAGAACAGGGTATTGCAGTGTTTCCTTATTTGGACAATATCTTGGTACTAGCTCAGTCTTTACATTTAGCCGAATCTCACACAAATTAACTAGTGTTGTTTCTTCAAAGACATGGTTGGAGGATCAATTTACCAAAAGAGTTTCTTGATTCCTCAGACAAGGGTCCTTAACAGACTAGAGACAAATGAAATTGGTTTCAGCTTGTCGAAACCTTCAGTCTCAATCATTCCCTTTAGAGGCTAGGTGCATGGAAGTTTTAGGTCTCATGACTGCAGCATCGGACACGATCCCTTTTGCTTGTTTTGACATGAGACCTCTACAGATTTGTATGCTGAATCAATGGTGAAGGGATTATACTCAGATATCACAATTGATATACTTAAATCCCAACATTCAACTCTCCCTGACTTGGTGGTTAGACAATCATCATTTAATTCAGGGGGCCTCTTTTGTTCATCCTACCTGGACTGTGATCACAACCGATGCAAGTCTTTCAGGTTGGGGAGCGGTCTGGGGATCTCTGACAGTACAAGGGGTTTGGAAACCTCAAGAGGCGAGGTTACCAATCAATATTTTAGAACGTGCTATTTTCAGGGCTCTTCAGGTTTGACCTCTGTTAAAGAGAGAACCATTCATTTGTTTTCAGACGGACAATATCACAACTGTGGCATATGTCAATCATCAGGGTGGGACTCGCAGTCCCCTAGCTATGAAAGAAGTATCTTGGATACTTTCTTGGGCAGAATCCAGCTCTTGTCTAATTTCTGTGGTGCATATCCCAGGTGTAGACAATTGGGAAGCGGATTATCTCAGCCGTCAGACCTTACATCTGGGGGAGTGGTCTCTCCATCCAGATGTATTTTTTCAGATTGTACAGATGTGGGGTCTTACAGAAATAGATCTGATGTCTTCTCATCTAAACAAGAAACTTCCCAGGTACCTGTCCAGGTCGGGGGATCCTCAGGCAGAGATGTTGGATGCTTTAGCAGTTCCTTGGTTTAACCAACCTGCTTATATCTTTCCGCCTCTAGTTCTTCTTCCAAGACTGATCTCCAAGATCATTATGGAACATTCTTATGTGTTTCTGATAGCACCAGCGTGGCCTCACAGGTTTTGGTATGCAGATCTTGTTCAGATGTCCAGTTGCCAGCCTTTGACACTTCCTCTAAGACCAGATCTTCTGTCTCAAGGGCCGTTTTTCCATCAGGATCTCAAATCGTTAAATTTGAAGGTATGGAAATTGAATGCTTAGTGCTTAGTCATAGAGGTTGACTCAGTGATTAAAACTATGCTACAGGCTTGTAAGTCTGTTTCAAGGAAGATTTATTATTGAGTTTGGAAGACCTATATTTCATGGTGTTCATCTCATAAATTCTCCTGGCATTCTTTTAGAATTCCTGGAATTTTACAGTTTCTTCAGGATGGTTTGGATAAAAGTTTGTCTGCAAGTACTTTGAAGGGACAAATCTCTGCTCTTTCTGTTTTATTTCATAGAAAGATTGCTAAGCTTCCTGATAATCACTGTTTTGTTCAGGCTTTGGTTTGTATGAAGCCTGTTATTAAATCAATATTTCCTCCTTGGAGTCTTAATTTGGTTTTGAAGACTTTGCAGACTCCTCCTTTTGAGCCTATGCATTCTTTGGATATTAAACTACTTTCTTGGAAAGTGTTGTTTCTTTTGGCTATCTCTTCAGCTAGCAGAGTTTCCCGAATTGTCTGCTCTCTCTTGTGAGTCTCCTTTCTGATTTTCCATCAGAATAAGGCTGTTTTGCGGACTTCGTTTAAATTTCTTCCTAAGGTTGTGAATTTACAGGGCCCCCCCTCTGACAACATTAGTATGGAAATTGTTGTTCCTTCCCTGTGACCTAATCCCAAGAATGCTCTTGAAAGATCTTTGCATTCTTTGGATGTTGTAAGAGCTTTGAAATATTATGTTGAAGCTACTAAAGATTTGAGGACTTCTTCTTCTTCTTCTATTTGTTGTCTTCTCTGGTTCTATAAAGGTCAGAAAGCTTCTGCCATTTCTTTGGCATCTTGGTTAAAGCTTTTGATTCATAAAGCTCATTTGGAGGTGGGACAGTCCCCACCTCAGAGGATCACAGCTCATTCTACTAGATCAGTCTCCACTTCTTGGACTTTTAAGAATGAAGCTTCAGTTGATCAGATTTGCAAAGCAGCAACTTGGTCTTCTTTGCATACATTTACTACATTTTACCATTTTGATGTATTTGCTTCTTCTGAAGCAGTCTTTGGTAGAAACGTTCTTCACTCAGCTGTTTCAGTTTGATTCTTCTGCTAATGTTTTAGGTTTTTTTCTTTCAATTTATGAGAAAAACTTATTTTTTTTGTGGATTTAATTTTTTCAGTGGAAAATGGCTGTTTTTATTTTATCCCTCCCTTTCTAGTGACTCTTCTGTGGACTTCCACATTTTGGGTATTTCTATACCATACGTCACTAGCTCATGGACTCTTGCCAATCACATGAAAGAAAACATAATTTATGTAAGAACTGACCTGATAAATTAATTTCTTTCATATTGGCAAGAGTCCATGAGACCCACCCTTTTTCTGGTGGTTATGATTTTTTGTATAAAAGCACAATTATATTTCCAATTACTCTTTTTTGTATGCTTTTTTACTCCTTTTTCTATCACCCTACTACTTGGCTATTCGTTAAACTGAATTGTGGTTGTGGTGAGAGGTGTATTTATAGGCATTTCGAGGTTTGGGAAACTTTGCCCCTCCTGGTAGGATTGTATATCCCATACGTCACTAGCTCATGGACTCTTGCCAATATGAAAGAAATTAATTTATCAGGTAAGTTCTTACATAAATTATGTTTTTATAGTAAATACATATTTCTATATATACCTGTATATCTATTCCTATAGATATATAGGTATAGAAATCTATTCTACATTAACATTATCACATATATTTATAGAGATATATATTTCATATATTCTATGTAAAGGAATGGAAAATATGTGTAACATGCATTGGAGTTTGCAATGTAAATCTAAAGCGCTGTCGGGTTAGCGCACATGAAAAATTGCAAGCTTCAATGTGCCTTATTGAAATATGAAATATAAAATATAAAAAAATATTAATAACAATTATTAAAAATTATTAAACATACTGTAAAACATGTAGATATATTCTGGATTATTTATAATATTTTATAGTATGTATAATAATTTTTAATATTTTATATTTAATATTTCAATAACGTGCAATGAAGTTAGCAATTCTTCATGTGTGCTAACCGGCAACGCATTAGACCTAAATTGTGAATCCCAATGCGTGTTACACAAATTGTGAATCCCAATGTGCGTTACACATATTTTACATTTCTATGTTCTTCAAATTGAAAATAACGTAAATTTTGTTATTAAATATATGTTTCTATATATATCTTATGATGTTAATGTGGAATAGATATCTATACATATATATTTATTGGAATAGACATATAGGTTTAGAATTATGTATTTACAATAAAAAGTACATTGTTCTGTAAGTGAAGAACATTGGAATTTAAAGTATTTATAACTGTTGTTGGGTTAGCTCACAAGCAATAGGTGTTATTTTTTTTCATTTGCTCTTTCCAATGACTTATATGGGGAGAATTTTAATAAGGTTGTGATATTTGGTTAGTGCGCATTGTGTTTTGCTCGCACGCATTTTACTTTCAAGTCGTAATTCATGCGCTACCCAATGCACGCAAAAAACTTCTGTCTAGCGAAGTTTAAATAACGTTCTACTCATAAACTAGCCCTAAATATCTAACTATAAAAGGTCACAGTTTAACCATGTGAAAAAATATATAAATATATATTTCTCTTGTAAAGGTGTATCCAGTACACGGGTTCATCCATTACTTGTGGGATATTCTCCTTCCCAACAGGAAGCTGCAAAAGGACACCCACAGCAGAGCTGTCTATATAGCTCCTCCCCTAACTGCCACCCCCAGTCATTCTCTTGCAGCTCTCGACAAGAAAGGAAGTATCAAGAGAGATGTGGTGACTTAGTGTAGTTTTTACCTTCAATCAAAAGTTTGTTATTTTTAAACGGTACCGGCGTTGTATTGTTTTTACTCTCATGCAGAAATTGGAAGAAGACTTCTGCCTGGAGGTTTGATGATCTTAGCGGTTTGTAACTAAGGTCCATTGCTGTTCTCACACATAACTGAAGAGTATGGAAAGAAAACTTCAGTTGTGGGGACGGTCTGCAGATTGCCTGCTTTGAGGTATGTTCAGTATATTTTTTTCTAGAGAGATGATAAGGTCTAGAAAATGCTGACAGTGCCTGGTATATTTAAGGTAAGCCTGATACAGTGATTTAACAACAACTGGGATCATGCTTGCAAAAAGGGATAATATTCATGTTAATACCTATATTACTTAGTGTAAAAACGTTTGCATGATTTATAAATAAAAACGTTTTTTCTCTGAGGGTGATAAATCTTTATTTGGGGCCTAGTTTCCACATGGCTTGTTAGATTACTCTTAAGAGTACTTTTTTAAGGCCCTCTGACTTTGAGTGCATGGTTGGAGGGGCCTATTTTCGTTTTCAGTCTGAGACATCCAGCTTCCCTGAAGGAGTCCTCTGGCTTATAGGACCTCTATAGAGGGTTTTGTTCCTGCAAAAATCATTTTTAAGGGCAGGTTGGAGCCACAGCAGAGCTGTGGCAGTGTGTTTGCCTGTTTGTTAACAGGTTTAATGTTTTTCTAATTCGTTTTTGGGCCTGAGGGGTTAATCATCCATTTGCAAGTGGGTGCAATGCTGCTTTAGTCCCTTATACACACTGTAAAAATTTCGTAGATTTTACTATTTTTTTTCACTGTTTTGCAGTTTATGTGGTAGTTTTTTTCTCTTAAAGGCACAGTACTGTTTTTTATTATTGCTTTTTTCACATTTATTAAAGTGTTTTCCAAGCTTGCTGGTCTCATTACTAGTCTGTTAAACATGTCTGACATAGAGGAAACTCCTTGTTCATTATGTTTAGAAGCCATTGTGGAACCCCCTCTTAGAATGTGTACCAAATGCACTGACCTTTCTATAAGTTATAAAGACCATATTATGGCTTTTAAAGATTTATCACCTGAGGTTTCTGAGACTGACAAAAGGGAGGTTATGCCATCTAGCTCTCCCCACGTGTCAGAACCTATAACTCCCGCTCAAGGGACGCCAAGTACATCTAGCGCGTCCAATGCGTTTACTTTACAAGACATGGCGGCAGTTATGAATCATACCCTCACAGAGGTATTGTCCAAACTGCCAGGGTTACAAGGAAAGCGAGACAGCTCTGGGGCAGAACAAATACAGAGCTCTCTGACGCTTTAGTAGCTATGTCTGATATACCCTCACAATGTGCAGAAGTTGAAGCAGGAGAGCTTCTATCTGTGGGTGACTTCTCTGATTCAGGGAAGGCGTTACTTCAGTCTGACTCTGAAATGACAGCATTTAAATTTAAGTTTGAACACCTCTGCGTGTTGCTCAGGGAGGTTTTAGCGACTCTGGATGACTGTGACACCATTGTAGTCCCAGAGAAATTGTGTAAAATGGACAAATACTTTGCAGTGCCTGTTTACACTGATGTTTTTCCAATCCCTAAGAGGTTTTCAGAAATTATTACTAAGGAATGGGATAGACCAGGTGTGCCGTTCTCTCCCCCTCCTGCTTTTAAGAAAATGTTTCCTATAGATGCCGCTACACGGGACTTGTGGCAGACGGTCCCTAAGGTGGAGGGAGCAGTCTCTACCCTAGCTAAGCGTACAACTATTCCTGTCGAGGACAGTTGTGCTTTCCTAGATCCTATGGATAAGAAATTAGAGGGTTTCCATAAGAAAATCTTTATACAACAAGGTTTTATTCTCCAGCCTCTTGCATGCATTGCCCCAGTCACTGCTGCAGCGGCTTTCTGGTTCGAGTCTCTGGAGGAGGCTTTACAGGTAGAGACCCCGTTGGATGATATCCTTGACAGGCTTAAAGCTCTTAAGTTAGCCAATTCATTTATTTCTGACGCCGTTTTCATTTATCCAAGCTAACGGCTAAAAATTCAGGTTTTGCCATTCAGGCACGTAGGGTGCTATGGCTTAAATCCTGGTCAGCTGATGTCACTTCAAAGTCTAAACTTCTCAAGATCCCCTTCAAAGGGCAGACCTTATTTGGGCCTGGACTGAAGGAGATCATTTCTGATATTACTGGAGGAAAAGGCCACGCCCTTCCCAGGATAGGTCCAACAAGTTAAGGACCAAACAGACTAATTTTCGTTCCTTTCGAAACTTCAAGAGTGGCGCAGCTTCATCTTCTTCTTCTACAAAACAAGAGGGAAATTTTGCCCAGTCCAAGCCAGTCTGGAGACCTAACCAGGCTTGGAACAAGGGGAAACAGGCCAAAAAGCCTGCTGCTGCCTCTAAGACAGCATGAAGGAGTAGCCCCTGATCCGGGACCGGATCTAGTGGGGGTCAAACTTTCTCTCTTCGCCCAGGCTTGGGCAAGAGACGTCCAGGATCCCTGGGCTCTGGAGATTGTTTCCCAGGGATAGCTTCTGGATGTCAAAGCTTCATCTCCAAAGGGGAGATTTCATCTCTCACAATTATCTGCAAACCAGATAAAGAGAGAGGCATTCTTACATTGCGTTCAAGACCTACTAGTTATGGGAGTGATCCACCCAGTTCCAAAGGAGGAACAGGGGCAGGGCTTCTATTCAAATCTGTTTATAGTTCCCAAAAAAGAGGGAACTTTCAGACCAATCTTGGATCTCAAGATCCTAAACAAATTTCTCAGGGTCCCATCCTTCAAGATGGAGACTACCTAGATGACATCCTGATACAGGCGTCAACTTTTCAAATCGCCAGGTCCCATACGGACATTGTTCTGGCATTCCTAAGGTCTCACGGGTGGAAGGTGAACGAAGGAAAGAGTTCTCTCTCACCTCTCACAAGAGTTTCCTTCCTAGGAACTCTGATAGATTCAGTAGAAATGAAGATTTATCTGACAGAGGTCAGGTTGTCAAAACTTCTAACTCCCTGACGTGCTCTTTATTACGTGCTCTTTATTCCATTTCTTGTCCGTCAGTGGCTCAGTGTATGGAAGTAATCGGATTAATGGTAGCGGCAATGGACATAGTTCCGTTTGCCCGCCTACATCTCAGACCACTGCAACTTTGCATGCTCAATCAGTGGAATGGGGATTACACAGATTTGTCCCCTCTACTAAATCTGGATCAAGAGACCAGGGATTCTCTTCTCTGGTGACTATCTCGGGTCCATCTGTCCAAGGGAATGATTTTCTGCAGGCCAGAATGGACTATAGTAATGACAGATGCCAGCCTTCTGGGCTGGGGTGCAGTCTGGAACTCCCTGAAGGCTCAGGGTTCGTGGACTCAGGAGGAGGCCCTCCTTCCGATAAACATTCTGGAACTAAGAGCAATATTCAATGCTCTTCAGGCTTGGCCTCAGCTAGCTGCGGTCAGGTTCATCAGATTTCAGTCGGACAACATCACGACTGTAGCCTATATCAACCATCAGGGGGGATCAAGGAGCCCCCTAGCAATGTTGGAGGTTTCAAAGATAATTCTATGGGCAGAGGTTCACTCTTGCCATCTCTCAGCTATCCATATCCCAGGAGTAGAGAACTGGGAGGAGGATTTTCTAAGTCGGCAGACTTTTCATCCAGGGGAGTGGGAGCTCCATCCGGCGGTATTTGCCCAGTTGATCCAACTTTGGGGCAAACCAGAACTGGATCTCATGGCATCTCATCAGAACACCAAGCTTCCTTGTTACGGGTCCAGGTCCAGGGATCCCAAGGCAGCGCTGATAGATGCTCTAGCAGCGCCCTGGTCCTTCAGCCTGGCTTATGTGTTTCCACCGTTTCCTCTGCTCCCTCGTCTGATTGCCAAGATCAAGCAGGAGAGAGCTTCGGTGATCTTGATAGCCCCTGTGTGGCCACGCAGGACTTGGTATGCAGATCTGGTTGACATGTCATCCTTTCCACCATGGACTCTGCCGCTAAGGCAGGATCTTCTACTTCAAGGTCCCTTCAAACATCCAAATCTAATTTCTCTACGTCTGACTGCTTGGAGATTGAACGCTTGATTCTATCAAAGCGTGGTTTTTCCGAATCGGTCATTGATACCTTAATTCAGGCTCGAAAGCCTGTCACCAGGAAAATCTATCATATGATATGGTGTAAATATCCCCATTGGTGGGAATCCAAGGGTTACTCATGGAGTAAGTTCAGGATTCCTAGGATATTATCTTTTCTCCAAGAAGGATTGGAGAAGGGTTTGTCAGCTAGTTCCTTAAAGGGACAGATTTCTGCTCTGTCTATTCTTTTGCACAAACGTCTGGCTGAGGTTCCAGACGTTCAGGCGTTTTGTCAGGCTTTAGTTAGGATCAAGCCTGTGTTTAAACCTGTTGCTCCGCCATGGAGTTTAAATTTAGTTCTTAAAGTTCTTCAAGGGGTTCCGTTTGAACCTTTGCATTCCATAGATATTAGCTTTTATCTTGGAAAGTTCTGTTTTTAGTAGCTATCTCCTCGGCTCGAAGAGTTTCGGAGTTATCTGCTTTACAATGTGATACCCCTTATCTGATTTTCCATGCAGATAAGGTAGTGTTACGTAACAAACCTGGGTTTCTTCCTAAGGTGGTATCTAATAAGAATATCAATCAGGAGATTGTTGTTCCTTCACTATGTCCTAATCCTTCTTCAAAGAAGGAACGTCTATTACACAATCTTGATGTGGTTCGTGCTTTAAAGTTTTATTTACAAGCTACGAAGGATTTTCGTCAAACATCTGCTTTGTTTGTTGTCTACTCTGGACAGAGGAGAGGCCAAAAGGCTTCGGCAACTTCTCTTTCTTTTTGGCTAAGAAGTATAATACGCTTAGCTTATGAGACTGCTGGCCAGCAGCCTCCTGAAAGAATTACAGCTCATTCTACTAGAGCAGTAGCTTCCACATGGGCTTTTAAACATGAGGCCTCTGTTGAACAGATTTGTAAGGCGGCGACTTGGTCTTCGCTTCATACCTTTTCTAAATTCTATAAATTTGATACTTTTGCTTCTTAGGAGGCTATTTTTGGGAGAAAGTTCTTACAGGCAGTGATGCCTTCCGTTTAAGTTCCTGCCTTGCCCCTCTCTTCATCCGTGTCCTAAAGCTTTGCTATTGGTATCCCAAAAGTAATGGATGAACCCGTGGACTGGATACACCTTTACAAGAGAAAACAAAATTTATGCTTACCTGATAAATTTATTTCTCTTGTGGTGTATCCAGTCCACGGCCCGCCCTTTCATTTTAAGGCAGGTGTTTTTTATTTTTAAACTACAGTCACCACTGCACCCTATAGTTTCTCCTTTTTTTCTTGCTTGTCTTCGGTCGAATGACTGGGGGTGGCAGTTAGGGGAGGAGCTATATAGACAGCTCTGCTGTGGGTGTCCTCTTGCAGCTTCCTGTTGGGAAGGAGAATATCCCACAAGTAATGGATGAACCCGTGGACTGGATACACCACAAGAGAAATAAATTTATCAGGTAAGCATAAATTTTGTTTTTAAATTTAAAAAAGATAAAGTTAAAGCTGTTTATTTCTATTTTGAAACTACCAGATTTTCAGTGGGATATATCTCTGGTTAATAAGCAAACTCCTCCAAGCATCACAAAAAAACATGTCATTTTACAGCAATATTTAATGTTTTTGAATTATTTTTCTCTTTTACAAGCAAATAATTTGATTTCCCTCTAACATTATAGCTTCTTTTAACAATTTAACAAATAATTCTTTTTAAAGCAGCAATAGCCAAATCTTGAGTAAGTTCATTAACTGGAACAAAAAATTGTTCTGCTTATAATTCATTGTCATAAAATAGAGCGGGCATGTGTCGCACCACAGCTGTAATGCAATTTTGTTCAATATATCACTGCGACTTGAAGATTCTGTCACTTAAACAAGTTAATGGGTACTTTGTTTAAAAAAAAGTGTAATATTTTCATCAACCCTAGAATATTAAATTAAAAATGATTAAATAAATGTAAAATAAATATTAATTTTTGGTTTGTGAGATTTGTAAAAGTGTAAACAATCACAGATTGATAATATTACTTGAGCATATTATTTTGGTTTCATTGGTATGACATAGAATATATGATTGTGATTCAGACTGATATAGTTTATTTTAAAAATGCTTTACTAGACATTGACTGTAACACGGTAAAGGAATAGTCTAGTCAAAATTAAACTTTCATGATTCAGATAGAGCAGGCAACTTTCTAATTTACTCCTATTATCATTTTTTCTTCGTTTTCTTGGTATCTTTATTTGAAAAGGCAAGAATGTAAGCATAGGAGCCAGCCCATTTTTGATTCTGCACCTGGGTAGGGCTATCTGATTGGTATCTAAATGTAGTCACCAATCAGCAAGAGCTACCCAGGTTCTGAACCAAAAATGGGCCGGCTCCTAAGCTTACATACAAATATAAATACCAAGAGAACGAATAAAATTTGATAATAGGAGTAAATTAGAAAGTTGCTTAAAAGTGCATGCTCTATCTGAATCATGAACGTTTAGTTTTGAATACACTATTCCTTTAAGCATAAGCTCTGCACACTATTGTTTCTACATTTAAGTTTCCATATTTTGTCTCAAAAATCAAATCAATCAAAATAAATGTCTTTTTGTTATAAGCTCTGGTGGAAAAAAAACAATCTGCCTTTGGTATAATTTGAAACTGTGGCACAGCAGTTAAACTTTCCTGATTCTTGAGGCCTAGTATTTAAAATCTTGCTGGCATGGAGAGAAATGATGCAAAATCTTGGGAATTTCTTTTAGTCCTTATATGGTAATGTAGGTGTCTCTCCTTCATATCAAGAACCCTGCCTAGTGATAAATATTACATTAAAATTTGTGTTTCTAACATTTTGTAGGGACCTCTCCATACTGACAAGATATTTTAGATCATCTCACCTGAGCAGAGAGATTTTGATTATCAAGCCCCAGATGACCACTATAGCAGTTTTTCACCTTAAAGGGACACTCAAGTCAAAATACATTTCTATGATTCAGAAAGAGCATGCAGTTTTAATAAACTTTCTTATTTACTTCCATTATCAAATTTTGCACAGTCTTTTTATATTTACACTTTCTGGGGAACAGGATCCTACTGAGCATGTGCACAAGCTCACAGGTATACGTATACTAGCCTGTGATTGGCTGATGTCTGTCACATGATACAGTGGGCCGGATAATGGGAGAAAAAAATTATTTGTCAAAAAGCAAATCTACTGCTTATTTGAAATTTAGAGTAAGTGCTATTGCATTGTTTTTTAAATTATGTACTTGTTAATTATGCAATTCTACTGCATTGAGTGGTTCTTTAACAGCACATAAATAATTATACATTTGGTTAATTTTACAAAAGGGTGACATTTATTCACAAATGATTTCTCTATGCAAATGATGTTACCTAACTGCCTCAGGAGTAATGTAAATCAGCAAGAATCATATAGTATAGGCCTAAAATATTATCTGGAGGACTGCAAATTTACAAAGGACATTAAAGTTATGAGGGCATTTTAAAATGTATTGTATTGCTTTTTTATTTTTTTTATTATTTGAAAAACAGGTCTGTGGTGTGTCACTGTCCAATAATAAAGCTGTGGCATCATGGGCGTCCACAGAACAATAAAGTGAAATATGCCCAGACAATTTATTGTCTTTATCCAGCCTCCTCACTTATAAATGAAAGTAGAAAGAGCATATAGTTGTATTTATTATTATAGTGCTTTGTTTATTTGATCTGTTGCCTTATAGAGCTATAAAGAAGAAAAAACATAATCAATTTTAAACACAAAAGAACCCACACAATTTAACCTATTTGAATAAAGCCTACAACTGCTTACAGTACATTACCTAAAATAAGCAACATAAATATTCCTCTATTTGTGCTGTTGGCAAAACTTGTAACAAACTATTTCAGTATGTGAGTAGGAGGAATCTGCAAAGAAAGTTTTCGACTCTTGAGCCTGTGCTACTGTGTGTTTGACACAGTAGAATCCCTGTTTGGGACACTTGTCGGGTGACAAGTACTGACAATTGGATCAGTGGCGGGTTCCACTCTGGACCCACAGAGCACTGCTGGGGTTAAACACACAGCAGTGTAGGGTCAATAGTTGCAAAATGACATGATTACAGCATATAATTTTAGACTATTATGGCCCTTTAAAGACAAGGTGATGGTTGACTGAAGATGTGTTATATAATGCAGTGCAGCTGAATATATCAACACACTTGGTACTCAAAGTGTTGACAACAGACCAGAAGAAATAGAGGGCGGTAAGTTCAAGTAGTAGGAGCACCATGGCACTCCACCCCGTCAGAAAGTTTGTGTCCAAACAATTACTGGCAAAGTGATGGCATCTAAATGTTTGGATACAGTGAGAATTTTGATGTTTCATTACCAGGTAACTACTATGCTAATTGACTGTAAAATTGCACAAAAAGATGAGACAAGTTGTGTCAGAAAGTGTTGTTCCATCAAAACATTGCTCTTGTGTACAAGCTCTTTGTTGCCATTGCTGCCTGTGATTGGTGAAGTTGGATTCAAACTGTTGGATCCTTCTGACCTTACCCCCTTTGACTATTGCCTGCTACTATTGCAAGGAGGAGCTCTGCAATTGAAGATAAAATGATGGTACAAATATAAACCATTTGTAGAAGTGTGTTGGGCTGAAGGAGAATTACTTAAAAATAAATAAAAAATATTTCAAGGGCCTTAGTTTTTTTCTTTCTGGGATATGAGTAAGACTTTTTCACCTAACATTGGCCCAGATTACGAGTTTTGCATTTGAGGCTATGCGGTGCTAACGAGCAGTTTTCCCTCACCACTCACTTACCTGCAGCGCTGGTATTACAGGTTTTTACAAACCCGTCGTTAAAAGACAAGAAGTAAGCGTTGAGCAAAATTTTGCTCATTACCGCACTCCAATACCAGCGCTGCTTAAGTCAGCGGTGAGCTGGTGTAACGTGCTCATGCATGATTTCCCCATAGGAATCAACGGGGAGAGCAGGCTGAGAAAAAGTCAGCATAAAACTCCTTAACGCAGCCCCATTGATTCCTATGGGGAAATAAAATTTATGTCTACACCTAACACCCTAACATGAACCCCGAGTCTAAACACCCCTAATCTTACACTTATTAACCCCTAATCTGCCGCCCCCGACATTGCAACACCTAAATTATAATTATTAATCTGCCGCTCCGGACACCGCCGCCACCTACATTATACTTATGAACCCCTAATCTGCTGCCCCCAACATCGCCGTATCCTACATTATATTTATTAACCCCTACTCTGCCGTCCCTAATGTCGCCACCACCTACCTACACTTATTAACCCCTAATCTGCCACCCCAACGTCGCTGCCACTATAATAAACATATTAACCCCTCCTGCCTCGCAAACATTAGTTAAATATTATTAAAACCTAATCTGCCGTCCCTAACATCACTGCCACCTACCTACATTTATTAACCCCTAATCTGCCACCCCCAACGTCGCCACAACTATATTACATTTATTAACCCCTAAACCTAACACCCCATAACTTAAATATAATTTAAATAAATCGAAATAAATATTCCTATCATTAACTAAATTATTCCTATTTAAAACTAAATACTTACCTGTAAAATAAACCCTAAGCTAGCTACAATATAACTAATAGTTACATTGTAGCTATCTTAGGATTTACTTTTATTTTACAGGCAAGTTTGTATTTATTTTAACTAGGTAGAATAGTTATTAAATAGTTATTAAATATTTAATAACTACCTAGTTAAAATAAAGACACATTTACCTGTAACATAAAACCTAACCTAAGTTACACTAACACCTAACACTACACTATAATTAAATAAATTAACTAAATTAAATACAATTACCTAAATTAAATTAATTACAGAAATTTAAACTAATTACACTTAATCTAATAGCCCTATTAAAATAAAAAAAGCTCCCCCAAAATAAAAAAAACCCTAGCCTAAACTAAACTACCAATAGCCCTTAAAAGGGCCTTTTGCGGGGCATTGCCCCAAAGTAATCAGCTCTTTTACCTAAAAAAAAAAATACAAACAACCCCCCAACAGTAAAACCCACCACCCACAAAACCAACCCCCCCAAATAAAATACTAGCTAAAAAAACCTAAGCTCCCCATTGCCCTGAAAAGGGTATTTGGATGGATATTGCCCTTAAAAGGGCAGTTAGCTCTTTTGCAAGCCCAAACCCCTAATCTAAAAAATAAACCCACCCAATACACCCTTAAAAAAACCTAACATCAGCCAATAGGATTTTTTCAACCTTCTTTCTATCTATTAGGCTCATGTAAAGCATGGCTATTCACCCGTAAGGGTCTCAAGGCGCTGTGGGTTGCAGTTCAGTCAAAGAGCCAGGTCTTTCTTGAGGTCCTTTCTGAACTTAGTTAGGGTGGTAGCTTGTCTGAGGTGCAGCGGGAGGGTGTTCCAAGTCTTGGCTGCCAGGTGAGAGAACGAGCTGCCTCCCGCTGTGATTTTCCTGATGCGGGGGATGACTGCGAGGGCTTGGTCGGCCGATCGAAGTTGTCTGGCAGGGGAGTAGAAGGTAACGCGGTGGTTCAAGTATTCGGGACCGAAGTTGTGGAGGGCCTTGAAAGCATGTTGAGAAGCTTGAAGGTTATTCTTTTGTTGATGGGGAGCCAGTGCAGGTCCTGCAGGTGTTTGGTGATGTGGCATTGATGACGGATGTCGAGGATTAGTCTGGCCGAGGCATTCTGGATGCGCTGTAGTCTCTTTTGGAGCTTGATGGTGGTGCCGGTGTAGAGTGCGTTACCATAATCCAGTCGGATGCTGACAAGGGCGTGATTGACAGTCTTCCTGGTCTCTGGTTGGGATCCATTTGTAGATCTTTCACAGCAGGTGAAGTGTGTGGAAGCATGCAGAAGAGATGGCGTTGATTTGTCGGTCCATGGAGAGCGATGAGTCCAGGATGATGCCTAGATTTCGTGCATGGTTGGAGGGTGTCCGAGGGCTGTGTGGGCCACCAGGAGTTATTCCAAGTGGATGTGGTGGGACCGAGGAGGAGGACTTCGGTCTTGTCTGCGTTCAACTTTAGGCAGTTGTAGCTCATCCAGGTGGCGACTGCTGTCAGCCCTTCGTGGACATTTCTATTGGCGGTGGTGGGGTCACTGGTGATTGAGATGATTAGCTGAGTGTCGTCGGCGTAGGAGACAATGTTGAGGTCATGTCGTCGGGTGATGGTGGCGAGAGGTGCCATGTAGATGTTGAATAGGGTGGGGCTCATCGAAGAGCCTTGGGGTACACCGCAGCTGATTTCTGTGGGCTTGGAGGTGAAGGGTGGGAGTCTAACTTTTTGGGTTCTGCCGGTGAGGAAGGAGGTGATCCATTCCAGGGCTTTGTCGTGTATGCCGGCATCGTGTAGTCGGTTGTGGAGGGTGAGGTGGTAGACAGTGTTGAATGCTGCTGAGAGGTCTAGGAAAAAAAGGGGGGCGGCGGTCTCTCCTTGGTCGAGTAGGGCAAGGATGTCATCTGTGGCGGCAAGGATGGTGGTCTCGGTGCTGTGGTTGCTCCTGAAACCAGATTGGGAGGGGTCCAGGGTGTTGTTGGCTTTGATGTAGTCAACGAGTTGCACGTTGATGGACTTCTCAATGACTTTGGCTGCAAAGGGGAGCAGAGAGATTGGGCGGTAGTTCTTCCGATCATTGGGGTCAGCCATGGTTTTTTCAGTAGGGGTTTTAATTCTGCATACTTCCAATCATCCGGGAAGGTGTCGGTTTCGATGGAGCAGTTGATGGGGCTGTAGAGCTCGGGGGCGATGGTGT
The DNA here is from genome assembly GCF_027579735.1 of Bombina bombina. Taxonomy (NCBI): domain Eukaryota; kingdom Metazoa; phylum Chordata; class Amphibia; order Anura; family Bombinatoridae; genus Bombina; species Bombina bombina. The sequence continues at coordinate 545,388,759 of NC_069502.1, read as the reverse complement.
CACCCGCTTTGTTGAAAATGTGATGCGGGCATGGGTCCGAGGGTGCTCCGGAGTGGATCAATCTCATGATTCTGAATGTGTCCTCTGTGGTGAGGGGGCTCCAGATGGTCCATGGGGGGTAGGCGGTGGTGTATTTGGGTGAGGTATCGGTGGGAGTTGGTGGGTAGGCGGTGGTTGGTGAGTTCTGGGGCACGAAGCTGTCATAGATGTCGATGATCTTGCGGTGGAAGTACATTGCGAGGTTATCGCAGAGGTCCTGGGAGGGCGGGATGTCTTTCGTGTCGCTGTTGGGATTGGAGAATTCCTTGATGACTGTGAATATCTCCTTGCTGTTGTGGACGTTGGGATTGATTCTATCTTGGACGGCTGTCTTCTTGGTGGTTTTGATGAGGTGGTGGTGGGTAGTGATGGCTTCTTTGTAGGCTGTTTTGTTTGAAGGGGTCTTGCTGGATCCCAGGTCCTTTCCAATCACCTGCAGTGGTGTTTGGAGTCCTGAAAGGCAAGGGTGAACCAACTAGCCTTGTTGGTGGGTTGGCGGTTGGACGGTTTTTTGAGAGGGGCGAGGGTGTTGGCGCAGTCTGTGAGCCAGTGGTGGAGGTTGCGGGCGGAGGAGTTGGCATCTGTGGAGGTAGCTGGGGGGCACTTGTTCAGGGTGGAGTGCATTTGGTCTTCGGTGATGTTGTTCCAGTTTCTGCGGGGTGGGTGGTGCTGCCGGAGGTGTGTGATGGGTTTGTTGAAGGAAAAGTGCATGCATTGGTGGTTGGTCCAATGGTGGTTGGTCCAATGGAGTTTGGTGATGTGGTTGACTGAGATGTGGTTGCCTGCAGAGAAGATAGGGTCGAGGGTGTGTCCGGCTAAGTGGGTTGGGGAGTTGACGAGTTGCTTTAGTCCGATGGTTCCAAGGTTTTCTAAGAGGTTGGTGCTGTTGTGGTTGTTGGGGTTGTCTAGGTGGAAGTTGAGGTCACCGAGGAGGATGTAGTCTGTTGAGGAGAGGGCGTGGGGTGCGATGAGGTCGGTGATGGAGTCGCAGAAGGCAGGACGAGGTCTGGGAGGTCTGTAGATGAGGGTGCCATGGAGGGTGGTGTTGGGACTGACCTGGATCTTGAAGTGTAGGTGTTCCAAGCCTGGTGAGTGGTAGTCGGAGCTGGTTGTGATGTGGAGGGAGTGTTTGTGGACTATGCTGATGCCTCCTCCCGGTTGGTTGCTGCGGTCCTTGTGGGAGATCTTGTATCCGTCGGGGATGGCGATGTCAGGCATTGATGTGGGGTTTAGCCAGGTTTCAGTGAGTAAAGCAACATCTGGGGAGGTGGAGTTGAGCAGGTTCCAGATTTCTACGGCGTGCTTGCGGACGGAGTGGATGTTGAGGAGGATGCAGTTGAGGTGGTTGCAGTTGTTTTTGAGTGAGGTGACTGGCAGGTTAGTAGTTCAGAGGGAGGAGAAGGCACGTGAGGTAACTGGCAGGCTAGTGGTTCGAAAGGAGGAGAAGGCGCAGTTGCAGCAGGTGAAGAGTCCTATGGTGTTCGTTGGGGATGAATGGTGGCAGGTAGATGATCTACTGGTGTTGAGATGGAGGAGGGTGCTAGCATCGTAGTGGCAGTGGTTGTAGGAGCCAGGGTTAGTGGCGCTGGACGCGGTCCAGG